>NC_090709.1:9839056-9946556 GCF_040954835.1 Lepisosteus oculatus | reverse complement strand
GCACTCCATCATAGGACACACACACACCAGGGCCAGTTTTCCCAGAAGCCAATTAGCCCAAAAGCCTGTCTTTGGACCCGAAGGACACAGGGAGAACATGCAGACTCCACACAGACAGTCTCCCCCCCCTCCGGGTCCAGACCCGAGCCCGGAGCCCTTCCGCGCTGAACCCCTCCGTACAGACGGCCGCACACAGCTCCGTTGTTCCCGATTCCCGAGGTGATCTGTTAAAAGAAGCCGGTGTGTTGCCTCCAGGTGACATTTCCTACTGGAGTCAGGACAGGAGGCTCTTCTGTCCACAGAAGGGGGTGGGGGTGGGGAACAAGCCGCCCAGCCCTGTGGTTGAAGCCGATACCCCGGCTTCTCTCCAGACACAGCTGGGTGAGCTCCTCCAGTCAGTACAGGGGGCTCTACTGTACACAGAGGGTGGCGGGGGTGTGGAACAACTCCTTTGTTCGGGGCCTTGGGGCATTCTTGTTGTGAAAGGAGCTATATAAAAAAAACTGAATTGAAATTGAATCTTACAGGTTTGGGTTTTTCAGAGATCTTGTCAGAGATCTTGTCTGACGTGCCATTTCAAAAACGTAACGACACTCCTCACGTCCGAGCGCCGCCGGTCTGTGACGTAACATATGCTTACACAACCATGACCGTTTCATCATGGACAGCACGAAAGCCAGAAAAGTGGTTGACGTTTTAATTTGGCAACGCCACGATGGATCCCAGTTATTTTTTTATTTTGGAGGCCAAAAAGGACAAAAAAGGAAACGTCTGGAGTGGATCGATGGTCATCTCTGCGGTTGTTCTGATGTTCTGAAAAAACAAAACAAAAAAAAAAACGGCTCGTTTGCCCGGTCATGTCGTGTTTCCACACCCCACGCAAATCAACTTCTCTTCGCCCCCGGGGGCTCGTCGCCCGCCGCACCCCTCTCACGTGATAGGGGCTTCCCCCGGCTGTGACGTACTTACCCTACCCCCTTCCGCCAACGTCATACCGAAGGTCGCGCTTCGGGCCGCGGCGATGTTGACGGACTGTCTTCTAGCGTGAGAAGGGTTTAAATTTCGACTTAAGGAGTTGGCCATCGTTATATTTCGCGAGGTATCATACGGGTGGAAAAAGAACATTTATATTTATCAACCTCCTAGTAATACTGGGTGGATGTCACGTTCCCCAAAGTTCAGTGCCTCTCTCTAATAAAGTAGAAACGTGACATTGAACTCCGTTCGAAACCGGAGAAATCACCAGGACACGATACAACTGACGTCCGGAAAAGAAAAAAAGAACTCCTATTCCCATTTGTAATGACCCCGTCGTGTTTTTCCCGGTGTACGCTTCTCTTTCGGAGACCGTTTCTCTCTGGTGTTTTTCTGTCGTTTTGGGTGGTGGTGGGGGGGGTGCATCGGGGATACTGCGCCCCGAGGGGGTGGCCTCTCACCTTGCTCCAGACGAAGGGAGAAGAGCTGTACCTTCACGAGTCCGGGTTGTGAAAACTTCTTCTGGCAGTTCAAAACTTTTCGAAGAGACTACAGCGCTACCCTGTTTTCCATTTCTATCGTGTATTATTAGACAGTCATAAGTATCTGTACTGATCACAGAGTCCCCTTCTCACTGCCAGGACTGAAGCCCAGTGCAGCACGAATAATAATAATAATTAATAAGTCTGGACCCTCCACTCAGAGCTCTTCCCAGGTCAGGGGGATCCCCTCCAGCCCCCCCAGTGTGCAGCCCCTTCCTGGATGATGCTCCAGTCCGCTCAGCACACAGCAGCTCTCAGTGGGGAGGAGAGCAGAGGGATGGAGCCAGTTCAGAGAGGGGGGTGATAAGGAGGCCATGATGGGTAAAGACCAGGGGGGGAATCAGGCCAGGACACTGGGGTAACACCCCTACTCTTCTCCAGAAACACCCCGGGATTGTTAATGAGCACAGAGAGTCAGGACCTCGGTTTGACGTCTTATCCGAAGGACGGCGCCTGTTTACAGTCCAGTTTCCCCTGTCACTATACTGGGGCATCAGGACCCACACAGACCGCAGGGTGAAAGCGCCCCCTGCTGGCCCCACTCACACTTCTCCCAGCAGCAACCTCAGTTTTTCCCAGGAGTCTCCCCTCCAGGTACTGACCAGGCTTCTACCTGCTGGGCTCCAGTGGGGAGGGGGCTGCCAGCTGGGGGCTGCAGGGTGAGATGGCTGCTGGGCAAACGATGGCTAAAGAGCTTCCTAGGACACCCTGGAGTTCGTGGTCAACTTCCTTCTCTTCAGACGGAGGTGGCTTGAAATCTGTCTCGTTTCAAGGAGTATTGGACACGATGCCCCCCCTGCTTTAGCCCCGCTAACTGGTGGCACGCCGACAACGAGGGCTCTCGGCCTCAATCCATCAACCACAAACTCTCCGGGATGAAAGAGAAAGACAGACTCTGTTCGTTCGTTTCGGGGGGGGGAGGGAAAAAACCAAAAGCTTTTTTTAAAAAACATTTTAATGATGCTTAACAAAAGAACAAAAATTACAATACAGATTAATGTCAAGGGACCCCCCCCCCCCCCCCCATCTTACGATCATCACAGGACCTTAAAATAATATTTAATAATACAAGGTCATGCAGACGATCTGAGGACTCAGGTGGAGATAATGTGAAAGTTTTCCACAGTCCAGTCTGGGGTCCCTCAGCTTCAGTCCAGACTGGGGTCTGGGATCCCTCAGCTTCAGTCCAGACTGGGGTCCCTCAGCTTCAGTCCAGACTGGGATCTGGGGTCCCTCAGCTCCGGTCCAGTCCAGTCTGGGGCCCCTCAGCTCTGGTCCAGTCCAGTATGGGGCCCCTCAGCTCCAGTGCAGTCCAGTCCAGTCTGGTGTCCCTCAGCTCCAGTGCAGCCCAGTCTGGGGTCCCTCAGCTTCGGTCCAGCACAGACTGGGGTCCCTCAGCTTCGGCCCAGCACAGACTGGGGTCCCTCAGCTTCGGTCCAGCACTGTCTGGGGTCCCTCAGCTTCAGTCCAGACTGGTGTCCCTCAGCTTCGGCCCAGCACAGACTGGGGTCCCTCACCTTCGGTCCAGACTGGGGTCCCTCAGCTCCAGTGCAGTCCAGACTGGGGTCCCTCAGCTTCGGTCCAGCACAGACTGGGGTCTCTCAGCTTCGGTCCAGACTGGGGTCCCTCAGCTTCAGTCCAGCACAGTCTGGGGTCCCTTAGCTTTGGTCCAGTCCAGTCTGGGGTCCCTCAGCTTCGGTCCAGCACAGCCTGGGGCCCCTCAGCTCCAGTCCAGTCCAGTCTGGGGCCCCTCAGCTTTGGTCCAGCACAGTCTGGAGTCCCTCAACTTCGGTCCAGCACAGACTGGGGTCCCTCAGCTTTGGCCCAGCACAGACTGGGGTCCCTCAGCTTCGGTCCAGCACAGACTGGGGTCCCTCAGCTTCGGTCCAGCACAGTCTGGGGTCCCTCAGCTCCAGTCCAGTCCAGTCTGGTGTCTCTCAGCTCCGGTCCAGTGCAGTCTGGGGTCCCTCAGCTTCGGTCCAGCACAGTCTGGGGTCCCTTGGCTCCAGTCCAGTCCAGTCTGGTGTCCCTCAGCTCCAGTCCAGTCCAGTCCACTCCAGTCCTTGGTGGGGAAGGCGACTCCGATCTTAGCTGGCACAGAACCAGGAAAGGAACCTGGAAAGAATATTGTTATTGCAGGTGTGAGGGACACAGACACGGACATCACCATGACATCAAACAGCAAGAGGAGACTCCTTCTTGAATCACAGACACGACCGGGCGGCGTCCCCCTGTCTGCTCACCTGCACCTTCTCTTCTTCTTCTTGTCCTTCCCGGCAGCCTGCTCCTCCTCTCCCTCGCTCTTCCTCTCCTGACACACGGTCTCCGCCGCCTCCATCGGCTCGTCCTTATCATCTGTCTCCACCGACATGCAGCTCAGGGACTTTAAAAAGACGCACCAGCACTTCTGAAGCAGAGACAGGAGAGTCACGTTAAGAGTCGGACTGGACACTCCAGGACATGAACACTGCACTGAGAGAGAGAGGGGTTCATACACACACACTGACTGGACACTCCAGTACATGAACACTGCACTGAGAGAGAGAGGGGTTCATACACACACACTGACTGGACACTGGACAGGAGTAAAGAGAGAATCAGAGCATTACCCACTTTCTTTTTCTTCTGTCTCACAGGAGGTGGTGATTGGACCTCCTCCAGCTGGAGTCCGAGTAGGGAGAGAGGGGGCAGGAGAGGGACAGCACAGGGAGAGAAAGAGAGAGACAGGTGAGTCAAGTGTCCCAAGAGTACAGAGACTCTGCTGAGATCACACTCGCAGTGAGTGAGCCTGGGTGTAGCCCACTAATACTGACCCACTGTACACCATAGGACAGAGAAGAGGAGGAGGAGAGAGACACACTGCCTAGACACCACAGGACAGAGAGGAGGAGGAGAGAGACACACTGACTGGACACCACAGCACAGAGAGGAGGAGGAGAGAGACAGTGACAGACAGGGCTGACAAGACAGACAAGATGGGGAAACTCCACCACAGACAGGACAGGAGGCAGGGTGGGACCAGCACTGACCTTCTTCCTCTCTCCTGCCGGAGGAGCTGTCTCCACCTCCTCTTCCTCCTGCAAGTCAAGAGACAGGCTGAGAGAGAGACGGGCTGGTGGGACATCGGCGAACAGAGCTGAAGGCAGAGAGCCGGGGAGACAGGCCCAGCTGGGACAACGCAGGACAGACAGAGAGACAGACAGAAAGGAAGGAGAGAGAGACACAAAGATGAAGGCACAGAAAGACAGCAGGCAAAGAGAAAGATTGAGATTGAGGGACAAACAAACCGAGAGAGAGAGCGGAAGGAGAGAGAGAGAGGAAGGAGAGAGAAGGACAGACAGACTGACAGACGGGGCTGAAAGAGAGAGAGACAGAGAGGCAGGGACAGACAGACAGCAGGACGAGAGAGAGACAGAGATCGAGGGACAATAATTTGGTTTCAAAATTTATTCTGAAAATATACAATCATTCACTCCTGAAAAATATCGAGTTCAAATTATACATTATGTACAATATTGTAATCAACATATGGCTAATCATCAAAAATAAAAAAAACTGTACTGGGGGACACAGCTGGCTGTGCTGTTCTGGACAGAACACACTGAGGTCCAGTTTCCACCTCCTGCAGGATCAAACAGCACCTCCACTGGCTCTCCAGTGAACAGAGGGACAGACAGAGAGGCTTCAGGCTGCAGGGTGACATTGTCTCTGTGAGCTGAAAGACAATCAGGACAGAGGATGATATAAGAACACACTCTGTCAAGAATATAGAGCCCTCTAGTGATCCTACTGTAGACCTGCTCACCACCCACAGTGACGATCACAGTGCTGATACTGCTTCCATTAAGGTCCCTCACTGTGTAGTTGCCCTGATCAGCTGGAGTGAGGGAGCGGAGTGTCAGAGAGCTGTTCTGCACTGACACTCACTGTTCGTACCTGGGGCCAGGGAGCCCTGCGCTGCTCAGTAAGACTATACGATTCCGGACAGATCGTGCAGGATCAAACAGCACCTCCACTGGACCAGCAGTGTGGAGGGGGCAGACAGAGAGGCACCAGGCTGCAGGCTGTGGACTTCTGAGTGAGCTGAAAAGGGACAGGTAGAAACATGTTGAATATTTAGTTTTACAACAATACCTTGAGTTTGGACTGCGATCAGCTTCATTTTGTATTTCAGCTGTGAAAATGCAATTTCAAAAATGCACGCCACAGTCATGTTAGGTTCAAGTTACAGTTGCATCACAACTCAATACATTTGCAATTCACTTCTGAGATAATTGTTCCTGGTGTTTGTGTTGTGTATGCCTTGCAATGGAGGGGTGAGAAATAATGGACTTATTACATTATAATGAATAATAATTGCTTACACTTATATAGTGCTTTTCTGGACACTCCACTCAAAGCGCTTTGCAGGACATGGGGACTCCCCTCCACCACCACAAATGTGCAGCATCCACCTGGATGATGGGACGGCAGCCATAGTGCACCAGAACGCTCCCCACACACCAGCTATGAGTGGGGAGGAGAGCAGAGTAATGAAGCCAATTCATAAATGGGGGTTATTAGGAGGCCATGATTGGTAAGGGTCAATGGGAAATTTGGCCAGGACACTGGGGTAAAACCCCTACTCTTTTCGAGAAACACCCCGGGATTTTTAATGACCACAGAGAGTCAGGACCTCGGTTTTACGTCTCATCTGAAGGACGGCACCTGTTTACAGTTTTTCCAGTGTCCCCGTCACTATACTGGGGCATTAGGACCCACATGGGCCACAGGGTGAGAGTTCCCCCTGCTGGCCCCACTAACACCTCTTCCAGCAGCAACCTTAGTTATTATTGTGAAGAATGAAAGAATATTAGGAACATGAAAAGGTTGAATGTTTTAAATGCGTTTTTTTACTGAAACATCCGCTACAGAGATGCGCACACACGTCATTACAAACGCACACCTGCACAGAGACGTCCTCAAGCGCCTTGTTCACAATTATGGGCTCCAATAGGAACAAAAAACGCCAGCCTGACAACTCGAGCATTCAAACCAAGAACCCAACACGTACTTATGTTGGCAGCCTGTGCAGAAAAGCAGAAAGAACCACAAGCCTTCTCTATTGGGAGGAAAAACACACACTCCCTCTCTCACACTCCTGATTTCCTTAAATAGCTCATTCTTCATCTCTGGCTCCTACATACAGTATAGCAGCGCTCAGTCTGCTTTGAATAAGCCATAAATCTAAGATTTGTTTTATCTGTTCCTCTTGTCTAGGCCTAGAGCTGCTTTTCATAAAAGAGCTGTTTGCATAAATAGCTAGGGTTACAGCTGAAGACACCAGCTTCATCCCCCAGTGTGTTATACGTCGGGAGCAAGAGAAGAGGGCCAGGCCGTGCCTTTTCATAGATTTTTCTTCTGAAAAGTCAGTTTCTCAGAGGCAGATTTAGCCCCTCATGCATTGTAGAGAGATAGACAAGCCCGCGCGCGAACAGTTAGAGCTGCACCCTCACACAGAGTCAGACCCGCACAGACACGTCCTCTTGTTTAAACAAATACACAAACCTGACGGCGCTCACAATGATCCAGACACACACACACACACACACACACACACACACACACACACACACACACGACATCAGTAGTCACTCTTGCACACTGGACCCCAGCTCAGTCCTCACCTCCAGCTCCTGCAAACCGCTTCGAACAAACTGCATTAAGAAAATTAGGTTGCGTTCCGGTAGCAGGCCATCCTGGGCACCAGTGTGAGTTACACACTCATTTGTAAAAGCCCTTCCGCATCGTCGGGCATGCGTCACAGTGCTGGACCTGGGGTGTGGGTGCTGTCTGTGTGGAGTTTGCATGTTCTCTCCCTGGTCTGTGGGGGTTTCCTCCAGGTGCTCCAGTTTCCCACAGTCCAGGGACAGGCTGCCACTTTCACTGGGCAGTGCACCGTCACCGTGGCAGCATGGTGGGTCGGATCTGATTTCAGTCTTTATTTCCTTTTTTAGAGATCCTGTAACCAGGACCTGTTCACTGCCATGACGGACACAAGGAACAATAAAGCCGAAGTCTTGTTTCCCACAAGAAACAACAAAACCGAAGTATTGTTCGATGTGCCGGTACAAACTTTTAGGTTATATAGTCCTTCCTTGCTGCTTCAGACGTCATTCGGTGTTATGGTAAGGGGGGGTCGTGGTATTTGGCCAGTTAAGAGACCCTGGCCAAATGGTCAGTTTAAGATTATGCCCCCTCGCATCTGGAATCCTTATCAGTTAACCCCCTTTCCTGCCATAAACCCCTGTTGCTTAGAAGTCTAATTTTCAGGCAGAACTGACTTAAGTTAACCCTATTTACATCTTGTCTCTTACTTCAGCCCTCTTCCATTTGCTAGTTAAAAGTTGTACAACCCATTTGTATGCGACAAAAGAAGCCAGTCTGTTTCCGCCCGGTTTCGAACCGAGGGCCTTTCGCATGCGAGGCAAACATGATAACCACTACACTACGGAAACAGTGGTAAGATGTGCCCAGCGGCCCAGTGCTGAGCTTCGCCAATGCGTTTCAGCTGCTTCCAGTGCCTTTATTGGAGTGCGCTGATGGACCGTGCTCTCTCTCCAGAGACCAGCACGCCTGTCATGGACGGAGCAGGAAAGGCGGTGCCACATTCTACAGCCCTCTCCACGCAATCGGGCTACTGAAGTGGAGAAAATCGCCTCTCCAGAAAGTGCAAATATCATAGAGGTAGAGGTAGGGAGAGAGGAGGAGTACAAATTCAAGCAGAGGCCTGAGTGGAGCACTGTCGTATGGCCCTGACATCAATCCCTCAACTCTCTGCATAAAGCAGTGTCTTATGGCCATAACATCCCACCCCCACCACTCTCAATGGAAAGCACTGTCGTATAACCATGACATCCCACCCCCACCACTCTCTGCATAAAGAAGTGTCGTATGGCCCTGACGCCCACCCCTCCACTCTCTGCGTTAAGCTGTGTTGTCAGGCCCTGACATCCCACCTCCGCCACTCTCTGCGTAAAGCAGTATCTTCAGGCCCTGACATCCCACCCCCGCCACTCTCTGTATAAAGCAGTGTCATATGGCCCTGACATCCCACCCCCACCACTCTCTGTGTAAAGAAGTGTCGTATGGCCCTGACACCACCCCTCCACTCTCTGCGTTAAGCTGTGTTTTCAGGCCCTGACATCCCACCTCCTCCATTCTCTGTGTAAAGCAGTGTCATATGGCCCTGACATCCCACCCCCACCACTCTCTGCGGAAAGCACTGTCATATAGCCCTGACACCCACCCCTCCACTCTTTGAATAAAGCAGTGTCGTCAAGCCCTGACATCCCACCCCCGCCATTCTCTACGTAAAGAAGTGTCATATGGCCCTGACACCCACCCATCCACTCTCTGCGTTAAGCTGTGTTGTCAGGCCCTGACATCCCACCTCCGCCACTCTCTGTGTAAAGCACTGTCGTATGGCCCTGACATCACACCCCCACCACTCTCTGCGTGAAGCACAGTCATATAGCCCTGACGACCACCCCTCCATTCTTTGCATAAAGCAGTGACGTCAAGCCCTGACATCCCACCTCCGCCACTCTCTACGTTAACCCCTGTTAACTCGCTTGCTGAATGATCTCTCAAGAAATCCCTGGTGAGATTCAACAGGTGTTTTCTTCAACAGCCACTAAAAGTCTGATGACCTTCTCTGGATTTCCTGAATATGATGTAAAATTAGTTCAAATCATTTGGTAGTTAACAGAACAAAATGCTTTGGAGGTACATTTAAAACAGCAGAGCAACACTGTAGCACTTCGTGTGTGACTGAGTTTAATTGTGTAAACCTGTCTCTCTATGAACACGAGCAAAGAGTTCTCACTCAACAGAAGATTGCGATGTGAGCACAATAATGTAAGACATCTGGTGATGCCAGGGATTGAACTCGGAACTTCATACATGAAAACCATTGAACTACATCCCCTATGGCACAGATGGTGGAACTGACTTAAAGATGTGCATATGTTCACTGACCACAATCCACCCTTTATGAATAATTGAAATGAATAATTTATTTTTATATCCAGTCACATGGGCGACGGTGGTTGATTCTTCAATGGGGGAGAGCGTTTTTCTACCTCCTTACTCGACTGTCTTTCAATTATGTTTTCCTTGAAATCTTTTTGCATCTTTTAAGTGCTTGCGATTAAATTACGCATAGAAAAACAGCAGTACAGTTGATGTTCATGGACCGATGCACACAACTCCAGTGATAAAGCCCTGTCTGTAAATATTGTAGAAGAACGTTAAAGGGCGAAACAACGCTCCAACCACGGGAATGGTAACAAGAAGGATCGTGTTCTTATTTAATATGTGCTTTTGAATTGCCTTGTCAATACACACAGGCTTTAGAGATGGACAAATAATTTACAGTGGTGTTTGTAAACAAAGATGGAACATGTTTTTTTCTATACCAGGAAGAAAGGAGCAGACTCTTAAACTTTAAGAGACAGAAACAATACCTCATCACAGCTAACACTAATTAAAACAACATCACAACAGAAGAGTAAAGCCTTGGGTGAATCAAATTAGTTTTCATTGGTCGTCTGTGTCTTCATAACTTTGTAGGTGAGAGAGAGGATTGCGAAAATGTGCGGGTGCTTCTTAGAAGTGTGTTGGTAGTACAGGTGACTTCCAAATAATTGAGCCGGGTTTTAATCCCGGCCAGTGCATCCCCAAACCTTTTCAAGATAATCATTTATCCGGTAGCACATCTCCTGAAACTAACATTCGAGGTAGGAAGCGTGCTCTTAAACACCAAAACACTCAAAAAGGAAGAAGCAGATCTCTGTACACAAGACAGTAGTGCGATATTAGAATTTCTGAGTTCTTGATGGATTCAGGCTCCTTCTCAGAGGTCCTTGCTCGCCAAATAACTTTACATCTGAGGAAGAGCACCACGGAAAAAAAACCCAACTCAACAAGCGAGCGTGTTGGTTGCTCTTGCTCTTAATGCAAGGAGCTGTTTTTTTTCCTTGCAATAATCATTATTAACCAAAAACAGCAGCACAGGTAAGTCGCATTTGTGATTATGTCACTTCTCTGCTTCAGCAAGGTCAATAAAAGACTCTGAAAGTAGTAAAGCAAAACTGAACTCAAAATCATATTAGGAATTCTGAGCGATATCTCCATACAGGTAATCCAATAAGAACGTTTAAATATTTGAATATAATCTCTCTATATATTTTGCTGCTTTTTACCCGGAGTAAAACTATTGGATTGAAGGAATGCTAACCGCTGGGTTAAAATGTATAGTTGTTATTTGGAGAAATCTGTAAACTCGTGATCTTATATGTTTTAAAAGACAGCACAGGGAAAAACGACAGTGCTGATTATTTTCCAGAGACAGAGCACTGATGACCTCTCCGAGCTGATTGATAAAGCCCACCCAGTGGATACTCTAGCAGAACGTCAAAGAACATTCACCTTTGTATCCAAAGAAACGACAGGAACAACATCAGGAAGCACAATCAATTCCCCTTTTAAATCTTTCCTGTAAGGTATGCTATGTGAATCCATGAAGTTAATCCTCTGATCTATTTTGATCACGAACAAAGTATTTCTGATGGAGCGCTATGTTCAAAGATTTAATAAGCTTTACCCCTGCCAACGATTCGGCGTGAAGAATTAAAAGTTTCACAGACAAAAGCAGCTCACCACCACAGCCAATATTAAATGTACTTGCCGGTACACTATCATGTGCACTGCCTCAAAAGTGATCTCGGCAGACGTTGTTCCCTACATAAAGCTGAACGTGCCAAAGAGAATTTCTATTGAGAAAAAATATTTTTTCTGCCTTGATGTTAAGCCTGTCTTTTAGAAAGTCTATCTCTAAACACCTCCCGCAGCCTAACAAAAAGCGCTTTTACTGATTGTATTGCAGGTCTTAAAACATTAATATTTGGCAGCAGTGGGATTTAAACCCACGCCCCCAGAGAGACTAGAGCCTAAATCCAGTACCTTAGACCACTCAGCCACGCTACCTTCCTCCATACCCATCTTCACATTGCTGGCTTGGACTAGGGGGGGCTTCAGCTCTTGTCGTCAGATCTAATGATATCATGACATGTGGAAGTGACTGCACCTTCATCTTCCGAGATGCTTTCAATAACACAAACGCTACTTTCACTGGCACAAACACAGCAATAATGAAGGTGGTGGGATTCATCCTTTGTGCTGTTTGTAGGGGTGTAACTCTACGGTGATCTGCTGACTTGAAGAGCAAAAATCAAAATCCTCTGCTATTACTGTTGCTTTTTTCATAGTTTCTTCAAATCCTTCATTTGAACGTAGATTTTGAAGGATATTGATGATAATACCACATAAATTGTGGTTTTCTTGTGATCGCCAATTTTATTCAAATAACAGCCTTTTTTACAGTTCCTTGCGTGTTTCACAAGGTATAATAGCCCCCTTCGCATCCTCAGCTAACATATTTTAAAATTACAATAGCTTATACAGCATGCATGTTTACATTTATATTAAAATTAAAGTAAATATACAAGAATACATACAGTGCTAACCCAATAATTCTTGTCAGGTTCTGCAACAAATCTGCGTTGTTATTTTAACATGTTTCAGCTGAGGGTGCAACAGGAGTATAAATGAATTTTCCCGCCAGCCATTCAAAGACCAAATTCCATGAGTGAACATTATTTTCTCAGATGTTGCCGGCATTGGACTTTGCCGGTGGTATTGAATTATGTCCACAACTGTTGTAGTAGTTCCTTCTTGAAATTCGACACGTGCAAAGCACTCGTAATATCATAGGTGTTAAAGTTTGCTGAGTCTATTCGAGTCATGGTGTGTATCCCTGCCTATCATTGGGAGACGGGTAACTTTTTTACACTCAGATTCCAATCTTCAATGCTTTGTGTGAGAGCTTACATAACTTTCATTTTCTCACAATTTCTGACGATTGTTCCAAAGGGGCACCCTGTCAATTCCGAATACTTTTCAAAAATCTGCCTGCATGTTTGATTATTGTCATTTCACTTAGAAAAAGTTCAATATTGATCATAACTAAAGAAAATAATGATCACGAACAAAAAAGGGATAAAGATGCAAGTCGATCTTGAATCAGAGCTGGGTGAAATGGGCTTCTGTTCTGATATGGTTGTATGAGAAACAGGAGGAATCGCCAATCTCCTATAGAACATGAGTTGAATCAGGAGTGAGACATTTAGTATACTCGTGCATATGTCAACGCCTGACCTACATCGTAAAACTAACATTAAGTTGTCAGAGACATTCATTTATATACAAACAAGAGACAGACCAAGTAATAATTCTACATTAGTTCAGGTGGGTAAACCTGAACTAACTAATAAACCTTTTAATAATTCTACATTAACGTGTCCTACATTGATCAGACTAATTGACATGGTCTGATTCAGAGCCTGTGCAGTTCGTGCTAATTACAACAAGGACAGTTCTGATCCCTCATCACCGAACTGAACACAAGTTCAGCTGTTCTCCAGTTTTGTTACGCATGGTTTTTCATTGCAATTGAGTTCAGAGCTGGAGCTGATCTCCAGACAGTACAGTGTTTTGGGTAAGTTGTCGAAATTCGCATGAGGCTGCAGACAACTTACCCAAAGTGTTTTTTATAGCTTTCAGGTGGAGTTCATTTATATAAAACAACGTAAGTGGTATAAACGCAACAAGCCAGACGGCAGTCCAACTTATAATTTTCTGACGCGAGGCCTGACGCGTTATTCATTATGCCACTGACCCTGCTATTGTAGTGCTAAAAAACACGTTTTCTACATTTATGTCTGTTCACTCTAAAAACTCTAAATGGACAAAGGGTTTGTGTGTCCCGCTAAAATTCCGCTTCATTTCGAATGCAAATAAAAACCGTTTTGTTCCAAGAAATCATAGATTTGTCACATCCTTCATACTATACTTCTCTCTTGTATTAGTAAAGCATTTTGATTTAAACTGAACAATATATGAAAGGTTTCATCTATACACTTACACATAATAAGTATACGAATAAATACTCGGAAGAAGCCGCAGCTGAGGTATTAGAGAGATTTAAAATCGGATCGGAGGATTTAGAGTCCAGACTGCAAACCAACAGCTTACACAGGTCTTTTATAGAACCCTTTTGATTTCCTCTACTTTGTCCCTGTGATGTCATTGTCCTGCTCGCAGCCGAGCCCGACACACGTCTGGTTTCTGTCGCTTGACGCACACCCTGCGGTCCATGCGGGTCCTAATACCCCAGTACAATGAAGGGGACACTAAACTGTAAACAGGTGCCGTCCTTCGGCTGAGACGTAAAACCGAGGTCCTGACTCTCTGTGATCATTCAGGAGAATGGTGGTGGTGGAGGGGAGTCCCCATTACCTGTAAAGCGCATTGAGTGGAGTATCCAGAACAGCGCTATATAAGTGTGCGTAATAATAATAATAATTATTATTATTATAATTGTAATGTAAAATGCAATAAAAAAAATATCAAACTTTGATTCAAAATAGATTAATGTAAAAACTGATAAAGCTAATGCTTTTTTCAGGGCTATAGCTGTAGCTGCGAGAAGGTTAAAAGCGCACAAGTGATCTGTCTTTCGTCAAAGTAATTGCCGGAGCAGTAAGACGCAGAGCACCATCCAGCAGCTGTAGACGATGTTCGGGGAAGAGCTAATTCTGTTTTTAGCACAGGGAGTGAGAATGAGCTCAGTCCGGCTCCGAGCAGAATCCATCCTGGTTTGGTTACAGTGCGCCTGAGGATCTTTGGATCGCAACGTAAAAAAAACAATTGCTCACATCGTGTGACTTCCACGACAGGAAGGAAAGATATCACTTAAAAAAATCAGAACTGAAGATTTGGATCCTGGGCCTCAATTTGATCAAATTATTATAATAATAATTATTAAAATATCAAATTGTGTTTCTGCAACATTTTCGCACAGTACGCCATTTTTATCTAAAAATAAAACAACAGTCACAACGAGAGCTTATACGCAGTCTGGGGTATATTCCCCTTTTATATTTTTGCCACTTTATATCGAACCTGTTATACTCCCAGAAGTACACAGTAGCTTGTACAAATGTACAATTCACCACTGGTATAAACAGATGTGTGCCCTGTTTGCCTTTGTAAGCATTTGTTTAAAAAATAAGTTCACAATACGATAAAAACACAGAAAGCACAAACTTCATAATACAACGATACAAAATCAATACCAAATCATTATGCCAATTAAGTACCTATCCTTTGAAAACAGAGAACACCTTTATATCTACAAAAAACTTGACATTTGTATGTATTTTTGAATTACAAAGCAGACAGAGTAGTCCCTTAATTCAAAGATCGGATCTTGGCCAAAACAAGACAATCAGACGTGGGCTGAATTCGGAACAGGAACCTCTACTTCGTCGTTTATTGAACTTTTGATAAATGTCTGAATGAAACAGATTCGCTTTTTTAACTCTTTGATTAAAGTACACAAAAAGCACCTTCCTTCGAGCCGGAATCGAACCAGCGACCTTAGGATTCCCTAATGACTCCACTACAGTCCTCCGCTCTACCAACTGAGCTATCGAAGGGATGTCAAGCAATGCTCCCTAGCACATACTGCCCAATGTAGTGAAATGTTCCGGGTGATTTAAATCCCACTTCGACATCAAGTTTCCAACTCGTTTCCTTAGTCTTGTTTACCTTGAATTTAAGCCACGAACCAGGATTCTACTGTATAAACTTCCAGGGATATTACAAAATGTTTGATGGGGCATCAATCATTCCAGGCGGAAATTGACTCCTTTTTTTTCTCGAGGGATCATATTAAACACGTCATTAGTATCGAGAGGAGGATCACCATGAGACACAAAACAAATAGTTTCTTTCTGTCTTTATTAGAAAGTAGCGTTTGTGCTACATTAATAATATTTTCGTGGAAATAAAGAAGTTTCGAAATGTGGTTTTGAGTTAAATATTAGCGTGTTCATGTAATTAGTTTGTGTTTGTCATTACTATATATATATATTGCCATGTTACTAGAATTTGTAACTGAAGTTTACTAGTTGTGTTTTTTATGATGGTTAGACATTTGTTGATTACAATATTGTATATAATGTATAATTTGAACTACATATTTTTCAGGTGTGAATAGTTGTATATTTTAAGAATAAATTTCTAAAATAAATCATTGGCTTTATTTACTAGTTTCTACACCTATACAAATCTTTCTTTGATGTATAATAGACCTTTAACTATATATGTATAGTAGTCTTCTAAATTTATCCGTATAATAGAACTACAACCATTTATGTATAATAAACATATAATCAATTTCATTCTAGACCAGTTACGGAGCACAGTTACACGTCTGGTATGCGTTTAATAGTCGTATATTCTACATCTCTTGCCCACTGGGATGTGCCGATTTTAACTTGGCAAACCAAGATACACATTTTCTAATGAAACCTTAATTAAAAGACAGTTTGTTTCTCGAAAGCGTGTTATGTAAAAAAAGAGAAAAACGAAAATATATGGATGGTAATCTTTCAAAGCTGAAGATTTTACTTTTGAAAAATTGACATTTTATGTACTGTATGCAGATGCATTCGCTGGTTTTAGAACTTTGCTGTACTTCCTGAATCATTTTCAGTATTATAAAGTGGGTGTAGATTTTTCTTTCAGGTTAGGACGCGAGTGTGTACATGTGTTTGATTTTCGTTTCACTGATTCTCATTGAAGATTTGGGAATTAACGACGAAAGAATCAGTTGCCTCGGAAAGCAGAAGGTTTGGTTCTCAACGATATTGAAGACACGCCCATGTAGAGCAGCGGGTGATGATTTGTGCTATAAAAGACCAAGTGCTCAAAGTGACGTCTGCGTTTACCGTTTAGACTTTTCATCTCGGGCGCACTTTTAGAAAGCAAAGATAGAGCAGTTGTGTTGAATCACATTATAACAACTGTCAGCAGAGTGGCGCAGCGGAAGCGTGCTGGGCCCATAACCCAGAGGTCGATGGATCGAAACCATCCTCTGCTATGTACACTTTATGCACGATTGATAAGCATACCATCAGTTTAATGAAGTGCATTAAAACTGTTTTTTTCTCTCGTGTGTATGAAAGCTTCACACTTAAGGTACTCTTTCATCTTTACCAATAGCAGATGCCCAAATGTATCTTTGGTTGTTCTGCGATCCTTCATAGTTTCCTCAATTCCTTCAAATGAACATCCATATCAAAGCAATTATGTATATATATATTACAATTAAGGTACATATTAAAAATATCAACGCACATTTGTATAATGCTCATTTAATAATGATTGTCAAGGATTGTCAAGTTCTCCAACAAATCTGTGTTCTAATTTTAAAATATTTTTGCTAAGGATACAACGGGTGTATAAATGAATTCTCCCAACAGCCAGTTAAAGAAAAATTCCACACGTGAAGATGGTTTTCTTGGACATTGACTTAGGTACTTATTTGTTTACTTGTTGTAGTTGCACACGAGTAAAACACAAAGATTTCCTGCCACATTCAAGAGGGTTTGCGAAGAAATCCCTTCAATTTTTAGCGGAGATTTTGTTTACATCATCACAATCTGAAGCACGTCCCTGAGTACGTTTGACCCACCAGCCCTTTGTTTAACAGCTGCACAGGGACACATTCCCGTTGCTTTTCACAACTCACATGTTTGTAGTTAAAGAAAATAAAATACTGTCATTTTCCTGCCAGCTGGCAGTATTTCTTCTGCACTGACTAAGAGTAACCAAGAAGTTCATTTCATCTTTCGCAGGCTGTAATCTACAGAAAAGGAAGTGAATACTTGTATTAAGCTAAATCAAGCCGACGGAGTTGCACTGCTGTTGTTTTTCTCCACTTTTCGTTAAAAGGAGAAAAAATCACTAGCATTTTTTGGAAGCATTTCTTCTGTCCTGAGAAGCAAGATTTGTATTTTATCTTTCAGAAGTTGTATGAATTTCTTGAAGTTCAGAAACAACTTGTTCCAGAAAAGAAATTAACACTTGCTTCAAAGTAAATCAAGACGTCGGTGTCTCTTGCTGTGTGTGCTCTTATCTGTCCATCTCTCTATCCTCTTCTCTCTGGCAGTCTGTGTAGAGTATCTGAAGGGGATGTAACACCACTTGGAAAAGAAAAAAATTCTCAGGAAAATTCTCAGGCAGAATAAAAAATCATTATTCTCTTCTCAGTGAGATTCACAGCTCAGACTCACACTCAGACAGGATCTCAACTCCGTACTGCTCTCTATCCTCACAATCCAGAACCAGAAGATATTCAGACAATCAGTGCTGCTACATGAACAATATCAGACAGAACAGCCTGGACTCATGTCACATTTCCCCCTTTTATCTTTCCTCCCAGCCCTCTTAGAGACATAGAAGAGCTCCTGGTTCTCCTCTCTGTGAACTGGGCTCAGGGGTCACTGATCTGGCAGTTGTGGGCTCTGTTCCAGGTCGAAAGCAAGAAGGATCTATTAACGCTTTCCAGGACTTCCAAACTCTTCAGTATTACTTTCTTTACTGTATGTCAGCCTCCCAAAATGTTTATAAATGTTTTATGAGTGTGGAATTATCTTATTATTTATATACAGTATTTATGTAATAAACAACAGTAGTGACACTATGATCGGTATATTGATTATTTGTAGCCTATGGTCCGATGGTCGTGTCTACAATAGTGACCATTTGACCAGTCTGTAGCTCTGAGCAGTGGGACTCAGATCACACAGAAGACCCGCCTGTGTGTGATTCCATACCAGCCCTGGGATTCAGCTACTCTCACAAATGTCTCACAGACCGTCTTATAAATTTACAATTAGATGAAGTCATGTAACAGTTTTACAGATAATTTAAATAATCAGACAGCAGTTTTGGCAGTGGATACATCTCCACATGGGAGAAAGGAACTGAAATATATGTGCTCACTGTAAAGTAGGAAGAGGTGGTCAGACAAGCAAAACAACTTTGCAGATAATGTGAAGTGACATTGTTTTGTGTCAATCAGCTCACAGATTTCGCTTCATGTGCCTTAAGCTGTGCAATTTGTATGGTTGTTGAATGAGATTGATTTCTTCACAAGCCCAGTCAATTGACAGTGGAGAGCTTGCCGACACACACCTTCATGAAGACTCTCTTCATTGTCAAGTCGCCTCCTTTGCATACAATAGTAGCACCGACACTAAGAGAAAGGATGAGAAATAGCGTTTATCAAGCGATTGCAGTGTTTGTTTGACTGAGGATCCTTGTGTGCTGAACTGGCCTCTGGAGAAGTGTAGTGCAGTAAAACAGAAGGTTTGTGTCACTCAAGATTGTTACAGAACAGAACAATACAATTACAATACTTTTATGAGAGTAAATATTACTGGTGCATCACAGTTCTTATAATGGTGAAAACAGGAGCACCTTCTCTACATTTTTGACTGAAGTATTTAAATGGAAAGAAATACTATCACTATGCAATTCATAAATGCAATTGACCTCCTCTAAATGTTCTAGTTTGATGAAACAATGTATGGAATTAGGTGACAATATCGGAATTCATTCAAATGCTCAGGATTAATTTTCAGCAACAAAAAAAGTGCTCGGAAATATTTTACAAGAATGAAACCTTACATTCACCTAAATAAACATTCACCATCTACATTAGCAGAGAACAGTAGGACAGAAGGTTAGTGTCACTGGACACTGCATCAGAGAGGCCGATCTCTTCTCCCTCATTATGCAGGCTTACCCACTCATGATGAACTGTCCTCCAGCGATACTCAGCTGCCATCATCGACTCAGACATGACGTTCATGTACATATTATACCTTAATATGGCACTGCGTTACAATAATTTGATCAAAACAACTGGTGAAAAAAAAGATAAAGACTTTGTCCAAAAAAGAAGCATTTATACCTTTCCTCTCCTACCAGCCATTACAAGTCACCTAGTTTTTAATTTAGAGCTAGATTAAAGCTCTAGTCTCTTTGGGGGTGTGAGTTGGAATCCCACTGCTGCCAAATAAGAAGCAAAAAACACACATTTGCTGCAGAAGTAACAGGAGAATTTGTGCCATTCAGCCTCATAGCGTGATGTCATTTTCTCAGGCTCATTTTTAGATGCTTGTGATCGAATCTATGATTCTTATGAGTGTGCCCTCCATAAAGGTAGCACAGATATAACGTGCCAAGTTTTCAGAGAATCGCATTAAATACAGGTCAGAAGAAGGCAACAAAGTGTCCGCTAGGCAGTTCAGCTATTTCAACGGTGTTCTCTGTTGTTTAGGTCCAGAATGACACCCGTTACAACCAGGAAACACACAGTGTCAGGCATCAAAAAGACTTCCCAAAACCCTGATCCTCTCCTTGATCCGGTGATGGCATCCAGACATTTCCTGCAACAAAGCCAGGATACGGTCTTCAACAACACGAGTGAAAGGCTAATTCCCAGCTTTTGCAATCCTTTGCAAAGAAGGACCGCATGTGCTCAGTGTTAAATGCGCTGTTCATTATTATTATTAATAATAATAATCTATACATTATATAGTGCCTTTAAAGGTGGCTTTTCAAAGTGCTTTACAGAATGAAACCAATAAAGTTAAAAAATACACAAGATAAGCAGGATGAGAATACACAGTTAGAGGAGACAATAGATGGTGGTATTAAATACAGTAGGAACAGAGGGGTAAAGAATAGTTCATTAAAGGCTCTTCTAAAGAAGAGGGTTTTGAGTCTGGATTTGAAGGAGTTTAGAGAAGGTGACTCTCTGATATCCTTGGGAATAAAGATCCAGAGCTTTGGTACAAAACAGGAGAAGGCCCTGTCACCCATAGAGTGTAGATGGACTGGGGGACAGATAGGAGACCAGAATTAGAAGAGCGAAGGTTGTGAGGTGGGGAGTAGGGCGATAACCCAGACAGGTACTGTGGTGTCAAGCCATGGAGAGCCTTATAGGTGAGCATGAGGATTTTGAAGTTGACAGGAAGCCAGTGCAAGGAGTCCAGGACAGGAGTAATGTGATCACAGTCCAGTGCTAATTTCTTTCTTGTGGCTGCTGGTTCATTTTCAACTGTGGACTCTTAAGAAGTCCTTTATTTGACTTGATCAACACTGATCCCTAGAGGATTTTGAAAGGTTGAATCAAAATGATACATGACTCTGGTGGGACTCGAACCCACAACCTTTGAATGACTTCATTCTATCAAAGCCTAGAAGTCCAATGCGCTCTCCATTGCGCCACAGAGCCAACCGATACATCCCTATATAAAACAGCTACAGAAAGCTGTAACTCATGCTTCTCCCGTTGTCTTTAAATTAAGCTCCATAAATATTGACAATGAGTGGCCTGTTGTCTACGAATAGATACCACTGGGATTCACACCCAGGGTCTCCTGGTTTTTAGTGAGGCGTCTTAACCAGCTAAGCCATGGTGCCAAACCTGCTAAATGTTATCCACAACTTCAACCACCTGTGAGAAACGGGCAACTGCAGTGTTACGCCTGCTGGCTCAACAGATAATCCTTTTCGAAGTTTAAGGAGAGGATTTCTTTGTCAATTCAATTAAACATTTTAGAAATGCTGAACGATTGATGTGTTTCACGCGCAGAAATATTTTATCGTTACGTACTTTTTCTGTGCAGTAAGTTCTCCTTCAACTCCGCCCAACAACAGAGGTCGTTTTTAATACAGGAGTAAAGGCACACTGCACATCAGCAAAACATCCCGTACAGGTTTAGGGAGAGTGACATCAGTGATTGGAAGGTTGGAAGTTTCGGGTCACTTTTTTATTATAGATTCAAGCAGCCCTGAATACCTTTTCAAGAAACATTTCAGAATCCCAGTCACGTCCAGTATGATTGCTACACAGGTCTACAGTATACAATCAGAATACTGTTTGTGCATTATATAAAACACACCGCCCAAAGCATTTCTAAAACAGGAATTACATGTTTCTGAATGGCCCTCCTTTATAAATAAAATAAAAGGTCTGAAGCCTGCTCCAAAGAAGCACTTTATTCAGAGCTGACAAAGATGTGATAGGAAACATCTCGGAAAATGAAGATGCAGTCATTTCCACGCATCGCACAACAAGAGCTGAACCCACCCGACGTTCTCAAGAGAGTAAGGTGTAAGGAGTGTGGCTGGGTGGTCTAAGTGCTGGGTTTGTGCTCCATTTTCTTCGCTGGGTTAGGTTTGAATCTTGCCACTGCTAAGTGTTGGTGGGTTAAGACCTTCCTTCTATTGCGACGTCAATGGGTAAAAGCTTTGCTTGGCAGTCTGTCGAGAGACTGAACTAGGTGTTTCAAGATAGTCTTTGTCAGCTTAACATCAAGGCATAAAAAAGCCTCATTTTGTGTTCCCAACAGCAATGCTCTTTGGTCCCTTCAGCATTATGCAGGGAACAACATCTGCCGTGATCACTTTTGAGTCAGTGTGAATCGTAGTGTGCCGCAATTGTTTTTAAAATTGGTTCTGTAGTGTAAGAAAAACCGGCCGTTCAGGGACGCCAAATATGTAACTGTAGTGGCTCTCTGAAGGCACCAGTTCTGTAGGGTTTGGGCATTTACTGAGACAATTATTTATTGTAGCAGTAAATCACAAAGTTGATTCTTTTGATGGCTTTAGAGTCCAACCATGCGACATAACTCAAACAACGCACACACACAGGTGCTAATACACGAGGATACATTTATTAATACATAGAATATGCATGTAAACCTAACAGATCTTATCGAGAGGGTTATCAGAATACAAAAGATATATATTCAATCAGTTACAAAGTGTTACACATATCAAGAGGACATACGTTCAGTATATCATTCATTAAGACCGTTTCGTAAAGTGAACTTGGTTACAACTTCTACATTAGATACTCAAAACAAGTACATAACTCTTAGGAATTAAATTGATATCAACTGGTTTGGATAACAATGGAATTCTCGAGCTGTAATGCAGTGAAGTTGAATACTCATCCAATTTCTGGGGATTCAGATCTCCTGCGGGCACAAACAAACAGTTGCAGGCTGTTGCTGTCCAATCCGCGCTCTCTGGCTCGGTGCCAGGCTGTGCTGTGCGGCTTGTGACGGTGCACTGCTGATGCTCACTGTTGGCTTTAACTAGCAAAGTTTGTGCACAGGAGAAAAGATGACTGTGGGTCCCAGAAAGTCAGGAAGAGGACCGGTTCGTTCCTGATGAAGAGCTAGTTCTGAATAGTGATTCAGCTGTCCACAGTTCTGACCTGTTCACGAGGCCTGCTGCTGGTTACTCTCTGGCAACCTCCACTCTAGACTCTTAGAACAAAGGAAAGTTCTGGCACTCGGACACACTGGCCGTTCCGTGGTTGTCCGAGCTGAGTCTCAGGATGGTCAGGAGGCACGCTGCGAGAATGTCCTGCCCTTGGGAGCCTTCTGCTCCTGGGCCGTCCTGCCCTGGAATTCTCCTTTGAATTCCCTTTAGAACAGTCCACAGAATCCTCTCCAGAATCTTACTGAATCTCCCTGAATCTTACTGAATCTCTCAGGCTCTCTGTGTTGCCTGTTTTTACCTGGAGGAACTTCAGCTCGTTGATTGGCTGAAAGTTCCATGGGCATCAGAGTCCCACGTGGGTTACTAGGCCCTACCAGCCCCTGATTGGTTGATCAAGGTGAAATATGAGTCACTTACTCCTGACACTTAGGAATGCAGTCCAGATGTCCAACTGGCACTCCCTAGACAGATAGGCACCAATGGATGACCATTGATCATGATAGCCAGGCTTAGCTAAGTGCATCCCCTTTGGGAGCTGTCCTTATCAGGAACCTTAAATCAGCCTGCATGAATAGTTTCTCTGTGGCTGCACCACAGAGATGAACACAGAAATGGGGCCTCATTTGGGAAGGCTCAGAACACTTAATTCTTTCTTATTAATAAGCCTCGCCGCTACAGTAGGCATGGTGCATTTGTCTGTGAAACTTGAATGCTGTGCTTTTTCACGCAGAATCATCGGCAGGAGCAAAGCTTATTCAATCTTTGCGCACAGCGCTCTATCAGAAATACTTTGTCCAAGTTTTGAAGAGATTGTGGGATTCTCTGCACACGTTCACATCGCGTACCTCAAACAACACCACCATTCGATGGGAAATTGATTCTACTTCTTGCAGTTGTTCCTGTGGTTGCGATAGTTACAAAGTTGCACTTTCCTCCACCTTCTGCTATAGTATTCATTGGGTGAGCTTCATCAATTGGCTCAGAAAGGTCAACTGTGCTTTGGAAAAAATCAGCAGCAGTGTCTTTATTTTGTCGGTGAGTATGGCTGTCTTTTAAAGCACATGAAAAACACGAGTTTGTGGATTTCTCCAAATAGCAACGAATTCAGTTGTGCAGAGCTTTACTGCTTTCAGAGGGTCTTTTACCGACGTTGCTGTAGTAGAGAAGTGACATAATCACAAATGCAACCATTTGTGCTGGCTGTTTAACTAAGTATTAAGCTTTTTTAACTATCACATGATTTTAACTAATTTAACATCATCTCCAGAAGAGCACCTCGCACTGCTCACTGAGCTGATGTATGTGCCCATTTCTCAAAAAATTAAATATCATCTGAACTGATTTTTTTCTACTTTAAATGCTTTCCTACTCTTTTAATATTTCAGTTAAATCTTTTATTTTGAAGTACTTTCCATTGATATTAATCCTAGTCCCGATGAATGATTCTGGGACATGGTGCGTCTTGAATAATGTTCTTATAGGTTTCAGTTTGGAAAAGTGCGCTCTCCAGAAGCTACCGAAACCTTTAATGGTCACACAAAGCTTAATGCAATAGCAACGTTTGGGGTTGAAAAAGAATATAACTTGCTATGAATATGAACACTGTTCCAGGAGGCGTGTAAGGACTATTTTGGCTCAGATCACCAATTTACCTTACATTTCTGATCCATTAATATCGCTATTGAATGCTAAAGGTAGGTCCTGGCAATACTTCTTGAGATCTTCTTTAAAAAAATTAAAAAAATATATATTTCCAGTACTAAACAAAAAGTAAAAAATACTGATTACGTGCAACTGATAAAATCTCTCTTCCAGGGACGTTGTAGCTACATGCAAATTACAATGGAAAACTTTATCAGCTTTAAAAGTTTCTTTTGCATTTATAAGACGATCAGCATGACACTCAAAACATACCTGTATTCAGTAAGCGGTGAGTCTGCTGGCTGAGCAAGTTGCCTCCTCTACACACAATAGCAGCCCTGACGCTAAGATAAATGAAAAATAATTGCTTTTATTGGGCACTTTTCATATCCGATGAGCTTGACATCTCCCAAGGGCGATGGAGTTTTTTTGCGACACTGCTTTTCCCTTTTTTCTTCTTTCTGTACTCTGATGGAAAAAAAAAGAGAAATCATGTAAGGGAAAAATGTATTTTTTTCATGGAGAAAACGTGCACCAGGAATGTTTTGTTTTGAAGAAGTGATTTAACATGATACATGACCTAATTTACTAGAGTAAATGCTCACACTGCAAGGTCTGCTTTACTACAAGAGAGAAGTAGAGTGAAAGATGTCATAATTGCACTGCGTTGTTGAAGAAAGCATCTTTTTCTTTGAATTCTAAATCAATCAGAATTTCAAAGTGAAACACAAACCCTTTGTCTGTATTAAAGAGATGATATTTTAAAACTGATAAAAATGTAGAAAACACGTTTCTCACTTAGAAATTTAGGATGGGATTATTACTATTACTAGTAATTACTAGTTGCAGTGCTGAACTCACCATGGTGCAATTCAGTTACATGATTGGCCAGTGGTTTCATGGATAACGCGTCTGATTTTGCATCATGAGATTGGAGGTTCGACTTCTACCGGGTTCGTGTGTTTTTAAATCAGGCTACTCAGAAATAGAAGTCCATTATGTGAATGAACCGCACCTGAAAGCAAACGTTGGTCAGGTTTCCTTCTTTCCAGCATGAAATAGCAAATCGTTACAAAAAGCACCAGCTAATGTCCAATAGCATTAGTCATTTTAATTAACATGAATATACTGTAAGGTCTTGGTACATGGGATTGGATTTCATCCACAATTTAAAAAAGGGCAAATTATATTTATAGGCTTCAGACACATTTTAATACAAAAGTGACCTAAAACTCTGTAACTTTCAGGTTAGTTTGAACCTGTAATGAAAAAGGGGCCTGAAACTTCCATTCTGTGATGTAACTGTCTCTAAAGTCGGACGTGATGTTTCACGGATGTGCAGTGTGCCTTTTCTCTTGTCATGTTCAAAATGACTTGCTGTGTAATTTCCTGAATGCGTGTCCTGTACTGCTCTGTTATTTCATTTAGATTATCTATGTGGTGTACAGATAAAACCAAACGGCATGGTCTAATTCCTGGGTTCGGCACCAGCTGAACCTGAACATACATCATCCGATCTCAACATGATTTGAACACACAACCTTTTGATGTGGTATCAGATGCACTACCATCACACCACTCCCCATAAGTGCTTTTAATTCCCCCAAGGAGAAAAATATTTTTTTTCATTCTCTCCTGTGAGAAGCACCGCTCTTCCAACGAGGGTCTCTTCTTCCCAGACCACAGATTATTTTTCCTGTCTGGCTCTCACACAGAGGGCAGACACACTGTCTCCACTAATGTGTTTACTACATCTATAGATCTGACCCCCTTACAGCCCTGATATTCCTGGACAGGATCCCATATTGAGCAGTATTTCTCCCGTTCTGAACTTACAGTGTGTACACAATGTACTTTATACACAAAGTAAGTGTTTTCGTAACTCTAGGACGTTTTG
Source organism: Lepisosteus oculatus (assembly GCF_040954835.1). Classification (NCBI taxonomy): domain Eukaryota; kingdom Metazoa; phylum Chordata; class Actinopteri; order Semionotiformes; family Lepisosteidae; genus Lepisosteus; species Lepisosteus oculatus. Next base: position 9,920,243 of record NC_090709.1, on the reverse strand, counting down.
TCAAAATGTTACTGGCATGCCAAAATCGCCCCCTCAACTGAACAGTCCCACCCCCCTCAGTTTTGGATAAATTGTCAATGGTCAGATAACTACACTAACCCCGAATTCACAGTTACTACATCAGACTGTTTAATGTGCAGGAGGGCTATCTGTCCAGGAACAGCACGTTACATAGTGTCTATGTTTTGGGGTGTCAATATTATTATGACCTTATTTGCTCAGGTGGACCAATGCCTTGCAGTAGTTTATCCTTATACTTACAATCGTTATATAACTAGGACTGTAGTTATAGAAGTTTCTACTTTCTGTTGGTTTTACAATGATTTCTTAATGATTCAGAACCTCGTTACCGTTGATGTTGTTGCAAAAATGAACACATATGGTTGATGCTCCAGGCAAAAATAATCACGTGAGTTCTGATGAACGTGGAACTGTTCTTCATCACTAAATACCAGATTGCTTGTCGTTATCTTCTAACATGAAATACTAATCAGTGGCATGCTTGCGAGAATTCACTTGGATGGTTGCAATGGCTCCATTTAAACCGAAATATCACTACCCCCCTCAGGATTTCAGACCTCCCCCCCCCCCTACAGATCATTCCCCTGGCGCCAGTCCTGGGTATAATGATGAACATAGCTGCCTTGCAAGCAGTGAATCTGGGTGTGATTCCCACCTGACCCATCAACAAACCTTTTCCAATGAATCTTTGATCAATTTAAAAAAGTCTTGAAGCTGGTAGGCTAGGGAAGAAACACTGTTTGAGTGCACTGAGGAAAATGTGCTACTGTGCTGTGCTGCTCCAGTAGCGCAATTGGTCAGGTTGTGGTGCTTTTATAGTGGAGTTATACCGAGGTTGTGAGCTCAATCATCACGTGGAGTATGTTCTGTTTTCAGCTGCAGAAACGTGCTGTTGAATTTATGTCGGTTCTTGTGTTACTTTTTCCTCTCGATGGAGCTGTATTAATGCAGGCACACCTGCTTCCATGTCAAGTTATTTTATCGTTGCTTACAAACCAACACACTGCAGACACCTCTGATATTGTCACTGCTTGTGGGCCACGTGTTCCTGCTGTCAGCCTACCATGATCATACACCTATAGAAATATTACTGCTGTAGGACAGGAGCGAAGAAACAAAACGAAAGCACACCAAGTTTAAAAAGGTCAAAATGTGTCAAAGCCCTTCCTCGAGGAGAATGGGGTTCAAACCTACTTGTGCAGAGTATCATGTATTAAGAGGAGATTGCCTTAACCACTAGGCCACCTCCATACACACTTCAGCCCCCTCCGGACATGAGTTGCCTCTTTCCCCATACTCAAGGGTAATTTTCCTCTTCCACCTACAATTTCAACATTTACCTTGTGAGATGTCAAACCACAGAGCCTGTGCTGCGCTTCAGTGTTAGCTGTAGTGGACACCCCATTGAACATAAAAAGCATATTGAACTCCTTGGACATAAGCCATTTCTCGTCACTTTTCTCAGCGAGCAGGCTCAGCGCACACTGAATACAGGTATCTCAGAGCAATTGAGATGTGTCCAAGTGGCTGTAAAAGGGATATTTGATGCCAGTGCCGTGGCTTAGTTCTCCGACAGCAGGCGTAGCGGCGCGCCGGTTGGAGTATTCTCGGTCGCATTTAATGGGAACGTCATGGCAGCGTCAGCTCAAACCACCAAATGGAGACAGGCGTGCCGACAAGCTGACCCTGCTGATGCGGGATTAACACTAGGATGCGAGAATGCTGTGGCTTAGTTGGTTAAAGTGCCTGCCTAGTAAACAGGAGATCCTGGGGTTGAGTCCCAGTCTTGCCACACAGTTTATCATTATGGACAGCAACATGCTTCTACATTAAATTTAATGGAAGTGTTCATTTAATTTTTGGAGCAACTTGTTTTTAAAAAAATCCATACAAATTGCGAAAGATAAAATACTCATTTGTCAGTGCAGAGGAATTACTGCCAGCTGGCAAGGAAACAAAAATGATTTTTTTGTCTTTAGTCAAAAACCTGTGAATGTAGAAAAAAGGTGATGTGCGTTAGTTTCTATGGCACAGTCAGTCAGCATATCCTTCAGTTAAACATAACGTTGGTAAATCAAAAGTCCCCAGAGACGCATTTCAAATTAATCTGACCTCAACACCATCTCCCCTAAATATGATGGGGTTTCTTTGGATGTCTTTAAGCATCCTGATAGTTGCAGAGATTTCAAACTTTTGGCTAACTACAAGAAGTTAATAGTTGAGTGCCTAAGTCAATATCACCGGGAATGTGACTATGTAAACTTAAATAGTATTCAAAATATTGCAATTTTGTTGTAGTTTAAAAAGATATTTTAGCTGGGGATCCTCAAATGATGAGGGTAGAAAAGAGAACTATTCGACACCATCAGGAGTGCTTAACGTGTGATAAAAGTGTTTTTTAATCACAAAGTGAAAATAGTGAATTTGTCTTTCACTTAGGCGTTCATCAAAAGCTCATTAAACAATGAAAGAGAGGCTCGTGTTCCGAATTCTCTTCTTGTCTCATTGTCTTGCTTTGATTTTTAAAATGTACACTGTTGGCTATTCACTCTTCCTAACACGATTAAAGAGCCGAGTTTAGTTCAGAGGTAAAGCATCTCATGCATCGTATGAAGCTCTGTTTTCTATCACCGGTGTCTGCACTCTGGATTTCTTTTTAAGCGCGATATCTTTTCTGTGATTTCTTTCGTTTGAATTCCCTCATGTGTGAATTTCAGCGCGACACATAAACTCGTTTGTCTGTTTTTAAGAGATGCAATTTTTAAAACAGACAAAATGAAAGACTGTTTAACTAAATACACATAGAAAACATGCACCTTATTGAGAAAATTTGGACTGGGGTGATTTATTATTGTAGCGGTGCAAGCTCACAGTGGTGCACTTGAGGAATGCGGTACAAGGGCCAGTGGTGCACTGGATAACGCATCTGATTATGGATCAGGAGACTGTAGGATCGTAATGCTCTTAAACCCAATACCATAACCGTAGTGTGTTCATTCCGACACAACCTTTCTATCGACTGAATAAGCCTCCTGTTCCATCTCCATCTTCTTCCCACACATTCCGGCTATTTCAGCACCGTTATTGTTGGACTGCAGTCACAGATACGTAAGGGACACTATTCCGAAGAACCGTCTTAAATAAATAACGTTGCAAAAGGTAACAATAAGGGTTTCTTAATGTAACCTTACATTTGGCCGTACAATACAATTTTCTGTACCCTCAAATAAAAAAAAAAATCTTACTGCTTTCTCCTGAGAAACACAAGTGTAGTGTCAAATCACAATAAATAATACAACAAATATACTAAATTAACACCCAGATATGACAACACACAGCTATGACAGAACACATTGAAGACTTAAAAGCCCTTTAAATTTTTATTTCCTTAATTTCCATTCTCTTCCCTCCCCAGGATAACTGAAAACTAACTATAATAAAGACTGTATATGCATTACTTGTAATACAGCTACTAATAAAGATATACATGGAACTTAATTATTAATAAATAACATTTGTATTACTAAATATGTGTTATGATAACATTCATTGTGAATATTTGTGGTGTCTGGAAAGCAATTTTAGTTAAATATAATAATAATTTTCAAGCAAGTGGTGCATAAGCTTGTTAATTAATGAGTACATTATTTCCATTACATTCAAGACAGTTCTAATGTGATCAATTGTTCTGCTTAGTCCGCTACTGAGTTGCTTAAAACCTATGAAGAGGTGGTTTAAGCTAGACTCCTAATGCAGTAACATCTAATGGGCAGCAGCTGTTATTTTAGGTTTGTTGCAATTGAGAACAGGTTTAGTACAGAGCTGCTGACAAATTTCAGTGGAGTTTATTGTATATAAGTTTATTGCAATTGACCCATTGTAGCTACCAATCAGCAGCAAGGAAAAACAAACTTCACTTGTGCCTTTTAAAAAAAGGGAAACAGAGTAGTAGTTTATGTGGTAATTTCAGGTGCAATGTAAGAACTAAAGTTAACTACTCCCATAGTAATGCGTGGGGTCCTATCAATAGAAAATAAAATGTTATAACCCGAAAACACAACAAACACAAAACGAGAAGTCTTCCAGGAACCTAGGTAAATCCCTGTAGTAGTCTAACAACTATGAAAAAAAAACAACCAAACGCAACAACTTCAAAAGAAAAAGAAAACAAAACATTAAAAACAAATCTGGGGAACAACAAAAACACAGAATCTAATGCGAGAGCTTTTTCAAGTCTTCAGTGCTCCTCTCGTCTCAGTATACCTCTCTCATATATTTGTTTACAGGTCAGCTGGAGGTACACAGCTGATGGTAATTTAAGTAGTCACAAATTATAGTACATTATATACAATATTGTAATCAACATATGGCTAATCATCAACTACTACTAGATCTTCACAAATCAACCAATCAGACATACCCATTACACATTTTCACATATTAACTGCACTTTTCTACAGTATTTGCTCAGTCATAGAATACAAAGTGACCATATTTCAAAGTTCAAAAGTTGTAGTAACTTTTTAGAACATGGAGCTTTTTGTAAAACACTTTATTTTGGCATTAAAAGATCAGCAAGATTATACATTATAAACTAAAAAAAGAAAGTATGCCAGAGGTGGATCCTATTAATCAGATGTAAGCTGTCATATAATGACCTATCTGTAACCTAGAATACTAGTAGTGAATATTTTCCACACCACAGAGAGAATATAATATCATACCAGTAGGTTTTGATTGTCCATGTTGTCAAAGACTTGCTTGTGTGTACAGGACTCTTCCATTGTGCTCAGCCTCTTGATGTGGAATTGGGAGTCCACCTGTTCTGTACACTTTCCCACACGCCTCAGTTCATCTCTGATCTCTATCAGGAGACCCAATACCCAAAACTCTGAAATCATTCACATTTTGTATCAGCATTTGAAAGGAATTAGGTCAGGATTTTCTTACACTATTGTTACATTAGCATAACTGTAGTGTTGTTAATGTGCTACATGCAATTTATAATCCTAAAATTGTTAAATTTCCACATTTGTAGTTGATGTTGTATGATCTTCACCTTCACAATATTTTGATGTGCCATTTATTGCTTATTAACGTACTATTTTTAATCAAAATAATATTAAGTAAGACCTGTATGTATTTAAATAGTATTATTATTATTTAGGAACAAGTAATAGGTTTATTCCATGCTGAAAAAAAGAAGAAAGAGAACACAACGTTTCGGCCGTGGAGCCTTCTTCAGGTGTGAGAGAGACAGGGCAGTAGGCAAAGGTATGACGAAGAGATCTAGAAAAAGATTTGGAGGAAGGCATAGTGGGTCGCAGCAGCTGTAGGCGGTAGTAGTTCAGGTGGGTAGCTGCGTCAGCATGCGTAGGCTGCAAAGCTGTCTTTGTTGTTTGCCATTTAGGTTAAATACTGTCACGTTTTTCTCAGCTATCCTCTTTTGATGAGTAAGTATAAATAATAATGCTGTCTGCATTAGCCACCCACTGTTCCAGCATGAGTGCACAAAGAGGAGTGGTAGAGTGTTACTGAGATGTCATTCAGAAGGGAAGTGATCCAGCTTAGCTCTCTGAGGTCTGGTAGATACATTTTCCATATGAGTAATGTAGGATCAACTTCTTCAGGCTGGAGGAAGGGCTCGCATTTCGGCAGCAGTAACTGACTGAGAAGTGACTCCAAGGACCTGGTCTTATCAGGTTGCTTTGGCACGTTTGTCAGTTCTGCTGAAATGGCCTGTCTATAGGGATATTTAGGAAGGAGAGGAATGACTATCTGAAAGGTGCCATGATCTTCTGGCTGTTTGGCGTAATCATGAATGACACGGTAAATGCGTGTTCTTGCAATAAGAGAAACAAGATCCATAAAACACTGGCAGAAGTACAAAACTTGAGCGGATAAAAAGACACCTGTTTCTGCCTGATTTCAAACAGGGGATCTTGCGCATGTGTGATGAATGTGATTGTTACGTCCCAGTGTGTGGTCTGTGTGTGTTTTTTTTTTGTTATGTTCCACACTGCTGACCTTTGATTGTTCTCCCTTCCCCATTGGCCCACCATTACAGCACTGTTCCGTATGACATCATCATCAATCAGCCTCTCAGCCAATCAGACTGCACCTTATTCAGCATATAACATGGAGGTTTTCAGGAAGGAGAAGCCTTTCGTTTGACTTTGGTCCTGCTTCGTTTTTGCTTCGCTTCATTTTGTTTTGGTTATCGCTTCGCTTCTGATTTTGTTTCGGCTTTGTTGGTTTGTTTTGCTTTGTGTGTGTATTTTCGTATAACTTCGGCTTTCTTGTGTTGTTGGTTTCTGTTAGTTTCTTTATACTTTCGTTTGTTTGTGTTATCCTTGTTTTGCCATTACCTTGCCCTAATGTGTTATATGTTCAACCTTGGTGTTCTATTGTACACTGTTCCTGTTGATTACTCTCTTCCCTTATTTGTATTCCTGGTTCACTTGTGTTTTTGTGTGAACTTTTGTGTATAGTTTAGTTTAGGTTGTTGGGTACATTCTACGCACTAAGTTGATTTTGTATTACTAACACTAGTTTAGTACGGGTGAGTGCCATTTGTCTTGTATGGTTTTGGGTAGTCAGTGGAGGTTGGCTAGGGTGTTGAAGATGCCGAAGACCGTGTGTTTCGGGTTTTCTGTAGTCAGATTAGCTTTCCCTCACTTTCCTAGCCAGCTCCATTTTGTTTGTTATTTTCTTTTCTTTGGCACCACACTAGTTCCTTACCCTGTGTGATATTGTGTCCTACCAGTCACTTATTCAACTTAAAATCATCACCTTTGCACCAACCCTTGTTATTACGCTTCCTAGTCCCTCACCAGAACCCACCTGCTTCCAAAAATTATCCTAAATGTTACACCCCTTTACCCATAGACACTTGGGGTTGTAACAGTGATAATCACAATATTACAGAAATGACAGCAGCATTGAACGTGGCGAGACGTAGAACATTGTTAATTCTCTTCAAATACTCACAGTCTTCTGCTGTATTAATTTACTGTGCTCATCAGGCAGTAACAAACCTGTTACCTACACACTGTTTCTAGAGTTGGATAGGTGACTCCACATTCTACAGCTCTCTAGCAATAGAGGAAGTCAGACTACAGAAATGGAGAAAATCTCCTCTTCAGAATGTGGAAATATATTCCTGAGAGAAGTCCTTTCTCGAAGTTCAACACTCCCTGCAAGTCACCCATTCCCACCTTGCGCAGTGTAGTGGTTACCACATTCTCTTATCACAGCAAAGGGTTTCTGTTTGAAAGCGGGCGAAAACAAGTGATCACTTTTCTCACAATTGTCACTGCTGACGTTGCTTTATGGGTCTATTTTCTATACTGTGCTGATCAATTGGAAACTAAAGGGTGAAAAAGACACGTTCCCACACCTAAGGTTGAACCCAAGTAACCACAGTCAAATACCAGGAATACTACAGAAGCACACAGCTATATCAAGATATCCAAATGCAAGACCCTATTTATATTGTTTGAGAAATATTAATACAGATGTTTGTTTTTCACCAAAACACTAGGCTTTCTGACTTCAGAAAACCGTCTAAACAAATACTAAAAGAGCAAAAATTCCACTTCCTGAAGGAAACAAAAACACATGTACCTTACCAAACTTTGAGTACAGGCGATTCAGGGTGATAATACAAGACCATTTAAAATTAAACAAATAAAACCTGTCAACAGGCAATCCTAACTACTAATAAAAAACTGAAGTGGCAATACACAGTAGGTGATATTTGGGTGTAAATTAAATCCATGCAAGAAGAGAGTTTAGTGTTATTCTTCCAAATCTGATATGCAAATGAGAGATCTGGCTCAGCCAATCACAAAGCTGCCATGGTCTGGAATGGAGCTGCTCTCCTCTTCTTGTTATTGTTAAAAAATGTAAACAAATGACCTGGAATTTAAACACAGCCATTAGATTGTAGTTTGACAGATAAGCTTGTGAACCTTCTCATAAGATATGAAGGACAAGGACTAAAAGAACAATAAACCCTGTAAAGAAAGTTTACTGAAGCTGACATATCCTGCCTAACACAAGATTTCAAGAATGTAAGAGCATTTCAAATTGAACACAAAACGTGTAAAATGGCTTTCAAACTAACCTGCTCATAAAGAAGATGTAGAAGAATGTGGTTGTAACGTTCAGTGCATATAAGAAAGAGACCACATGGTTTTGTTTCAAATGTTGTATGCAAATATGATATCTGGCTAACCAATCAGAAAGTACTTTGCTTATCCAGCATCCTATCAAACAACATTTGCAGATTTACACACAGTAGTTCATTTAACAGTTTCAGAAATATACATGAACAAACGCAACTGTTTGTTAGGTTTTACATCTTGAAATTAAAGGCACAAGAACATTCTGTGCAGGTGGCCAGAGGAAAGAGCTTCACTAAAAGTCAGCTGACAACAGCAGTGTTCTTGAAACTATCATACAAGATCTTTTTATTCATAAAAGTCCCAATTAAATTGTTTGAAAATTATTGTTAAACACATCTATTTTTTTACCAGAAAACAGGCTTTCTGACTTCAGAAAGCCTTCTAGACAAATACTAAAAGAGCAAAAAATCCAGTTGGTGAAAAAAAACAAAAACACATATACCCTACCAAACCTCGAGTACAGGCCATTCAGCGTGATAATACAAAACAATTTAAAATTAAACAAATAAAAGCTGTCAACTGGTAATCACAGCTACTCATAAAAAAAATGAAGTGGCAATACACAGTAGGTGACTCTTGAGTGTAAATTAAATCCACTAAATTTAGTGTTATATTTCCAAATCTGATATGCAAATTAGAGATCTGTGCCAGCCAATCACAAAGCTCCCATGGTCTGGAATAGCGCTGCTCCCCTCTTCTAGTTATTCACACTGGTGTTAGGTTGCATATTAGCACACCATCTAATTCAGTTGTTTCAGAAAAAAAAGTAAACAAATAAACTGGATTTATTTGTTGGAGCTTCACCAATCAGTTTTTCCACCAAATAAATTGGCTTTCTGACTTCAGAAAAACCTTCCATTTATTTTTTAAGAACTATTTTAATTTCACAAACAAATACAAAGAATCACAAAATAGGAAACTTTAATAAATATACTGAAGTGGAAATCTAATAAGTAAATTGATTCTTAAAAATGTAGAGAAATATATTGGTGCTTTTAGATAATATATTTCAAGGATGTAACTGCTGTGCTACAGAATTTTAGAAAACAGTTCGTCAACAAAGTACACTGTTTAGGTTAGTTTAGAAGACAATGTACCAAAACAATATATGCTGTCTGGGTCATTAGAATTAGCTGAAAGTAACTGATAAGCTTTGAATAACAAATCTAGTTTTTCTTCTCTCGCTCTATGATGTAATTTGTTTTCTCTTAGAGAAAGGGGAAGTTTTAGAAGGGTCCAAGTGCTGAACTTTTTTACAGCGCAACGTCTTATAAAAACCCTGTACTGCTTGTAACAAATTGAGTCTCTGGTTGCACTTTGCGAAGTGGCAGCAGGGCTCCCAATATTGCAATATTGAAATAAAGATCTTACTCAGGTGAGAACTCTCTTTTGTGGCTTCCTTGATAGTTATATTTCCATGACAATACCCAAAACAATATATATGAAACCATCTCTTTAGGTTATAGTGCTCTAATAATGGACAGGGCCAGGCTACCTGCTCCCTTGACTGGAACCTCAATGCCTTTGAACACCCCCATGTTCCTCAACCTCCTGTTTTTATTCCGTCAGCACCTCTGAACTCAGTTCCATGAAGGACTATAGAATACTGGCTTAGCCAGGTGCGAATGTCCTCCATCTTTGCAAACTCTGAGAACAAAACTTCATGCACAGTTGAATGTGGATCTTCCCATGGGCCTGAACTATCACTCTTTTTGACTCAAACAACTCCACACATTGTTCAAAGCAAGGGGAGGTAGCAGTAACAACTTCAAACGTTTTCTCCACATTCTACAGATCTCTAGAAATAGAGGAGGTCAGGCTGCAAAAGTGGGGGAATGGAAAAAATCTCCTCTCCAGAATGTGGAAATATTTTCCTGGATTGAGTCCTTTTCTCTGCAAGTCACTCCTCCCCACCTTGTGCAGTGTAGTGATTTTCACGTTCTCTTAACACACTGAAGGGTTTCAGTTCGAAAGCAGGAGGAAACAAGCGATCTCTTTTATCAAAAGTTTAGCTCTCCTGACAGTGCTTAACGGGGCTCTTTTCTACACTGAGCTGCTTATTTGGAAAACATAAGGGAAGAGAAAAGTTTCCCTTATTGGGAGTTTAACCCAGGCCACCTGGGTGAAAATCCAGAATCCTAACCACTAGACCATACAGGAGCACACAGCCTCACAAACAATGTGTAATTTCTGTCTTTATAGCGCACTTGTTCCATAGCTAGCTGGCACTCAGAGTACTGCAAGATCTATTTACTGAGAATTAGTTGAAGTATAACGTCAGGACTATAACCCCAGCTTTCAGGGGGACTGCAACCTTAACACAGAGCCTTAGACCACTCAGAAAAGGTTTGTTGGCTTTTATAAGTAATTACATGTGTGAAATCTATGTCTCTCAGGCCTGTGAGACTACATCACAGAAGTGCAAACTTGGAGGATGGGCTTAGTAGATAGGGCAACAATTGCGACACGCGCCAAGCCTCTTATGTCCACTGCACATGCAGACTTTGAAAGGGGTCTCAGATTTTATGGGTACTCAATTCTATACGACACTGGCAAGACGGAGTAAAGGAGCAGACCCTTTAAGAGACAAAAACAACACATTGTTACAGCCAATGTTAATTAAAAGGGCAGCACAGCGTTGGAACTACTGTCACGGATGTTATAAGGGCATACCGTGGAATGGCCAGGAGAGCAAAATAGGCCCTATGTGTAGTGGCAAAACGGGTGTTAGCCCGTTTAGGAGGTCAGATGATGTCGGGTAGAAACTTAAGTCCTCAGGTCGCGGAGGAGATGGCCTGGTGCTAGGCAGGTCTGAAGACATATGAACCCTCAATACTGAATGAGGAGGAAAGGGTGACCCGGAAATATATAGCCCCAGACAAAGACAAACCAGAAGGACAAGCAAAGCACAGGGAAACTAGGACAGGACAGAGTGGGAGCGCCCTCTAGCTGTAGAGGGTGTGACAACTATTAGTTTTGAGTGATTGAAATCCATTTTCAATGGTGCTTTTCCTGCTCATAACATTACCAGTGAGAAAGAGGATTGTGAAACCCCCATTGCTTAAACAGCGAGTGTGTTGGTGGTTATAGTAAGAAGTTTCCATAAAATGAAGCATTATATTTTTGTAATACGTTTAGTGCCTATAAAAACTATTCACCCCCCTTGGCCTTTTCACATTTTATTGTTTTACAGTATGGAACCATGATGTATTTAACTGCGAATTGTTGCACTCATCAACACAAAGTGCTCTATAATATCAAAGTGAAAAAATTCCAGACATTTTACTAAGTCATCAAAATAAAAAACACTAACCCTAACACTCAATACCCAGTTTATAAGGTGAAAAATTATGCTTGAAGCACAGCAAAGTTCTAAAACCAGCATTTGAAAAGCACCCAGAAACATAAAATGTCCAGTTCTCAAAAGTAAAATCTTTAGCTTTGAAAGATTGTTATCCATGTTTTCATTTTTTCTTTTTTTACATAACATGCTTTCGAGAAATAAACCGCCTATTACAATGAAGGCAGCATTAGCAAATGTGCATCTAGCTTTGTTAAATAAAATCAGGACGTTTACCTGTCTCAAATTGATCACTCTTTGCAGGCACACTACGGAAACCCAGGGATGTGAGCTGGGAGAATTGACTCTTACAAAGAGTGTTGACCTAAGAGAAAAGGACTCCTCCTCTCAGTAATACATTTCCACATGTTGAAGAGTCGATTTTCCCCATTGCTTTCCCATATTTTTTGGTGTGGTTATTGATCACTGCCAGTTATCTGCCAAGTCACAGTGAAACTGTTACAGTGAAAAGATTAATACTATTTATTTTATTGGAATACATGTGTAATGTCTCATTCTTACAAGCAATTTTTAAGGAAACACTAGTGTAAATTATAGTGTAAATAGACAGGAGCTATTATAATGTTAAATACTAGTTGTGATAGGTGAAGCTGCATCCAAGTGCTTGGTATGAATAGGTTATCTACGGAGTCTATGACTTATCTACTCAGATGAGGAGCTAGATCAGTCCTTTTTTTCTTAATTTGAGTCACCATCAAGATGTAACATGGTCAAAGATGAACAGGAAACTTAATTAATGAGAACACCTGTATCACCCAAAATTGAATTCATAACCCTGAGATAAAGAGTTCCATGCTCTACTGACTGAGCCAATCAGGCACTGGTTAAAGTGCCAATCTAGTCCCTGCTGACGTCAATTTGAAAAGGTATACTTGCTGGCTTTTAATCCTGTTTGGACCGGAGTCTAGTGAAGCACATTGTGTTCTTCATTGATTACTTAAAGCAGAGCAAATGTCAGTGTAGCGGCGAGGCTTATTAATAAGAAAGAATTAAGTTCATCTCTGTTCATCTCTGTGGTGCAGCCACAGAGAAACTATTCATGCAGGCTGATTTAAGGTTTCCTTTGATAAGGGACAGCTCCCAAAGGGGGATGCACTTAGCTAAGCCTGGCTATCATGATCAATGGTCATCCATTGGCGCCTATCTGTCTAGGGAGTGCCAGTTGGACATCTGGACTGCATTCCTAAGTGTCAGGAGTAAGTGACTCATATCTCACCTTGATCAACCAATCAGGGACTGGTAGGGCCGAGTAACCCACGTGGGACTCTGATGCCCATGGAACTTTCAGCCAATCAATGAGCTGAAGTTCCTCCAGGTAAAAACAGGCAACACAGAGATTCAGGGAGATTCAGTAAGATTCAGTGGGATTCAGTAGAATTCTGTGGACTATTCTAAAGGGAATTCAAAGGAGAATTCCAGGGCAGGACAGCCCAGGAGCAGAAGGCTCCCAAGGGCAGGACATTCTCGCAGCGCGCCTCCTGACCATCCTGAGAATCAGCCCGGACCACCACGGAACGGCCAGTGTGTCCGAGTGCCAGAACTTTCCTTTGTTCTAAGAGTCTAGAGCGGAGGTTGCCAGAGAGTAACCAGAGGATCCACCCGAGGTTAGCACCAGCAGCAGACCTCGTGAACAGGTCAGAACTGTGGAGAGCTGAATCACTATTCAGAACTAGCTCTTCATCAGGAACGAACCGGTCCTCTTCCTGACTTGCTGGGACCCACAGTCATCTTTTCTCCTGTGCGCAAACTTTGCTAGTTAAAGCCAACACTAACTAGCCGGTCAGTGAGCATCAGCAGCGCACCGTCGCAAGCCACACAGCACAGCCTGGCACGAGCCAGAGAGCGCGGATTGGACAGCAACAGCCTGCAACTGTTTCTTTGTGCCCGCAGGAGATCTGAATCCCCAGAGATTGGATGAGTATTCAACTTCACTGCATTACTGCTCGAGAATTCAATTGTTATCCCAACCAGTTGATATCAATTTAATTCCTAAGAGTTATGTACTTGTTTTGAGTATCTAATGTAGAAGTTATAACCATGTTCATTTATGAAACGGTCTAAATGAATGATATACTGATATAATGAATATAATGATATACTGAACGTATGTCCTCTTGATATATGTAACTCTTCGTAACTGACTGAATATATACCTTTTGTATTCTGATAACCCTCTCAATAAGAACTGTTAGGTTTACATGCATATTCTATGTATTAATAAATGTATCCTCGTGTATTAGTACCTGTGTGTGTGCGTTGTTTGAGTTATATCGCATGGTTGGATTCTAAAGCCATCAAAAGAATCATTTTGTGATTTACTGCTACAATTAATAATTGTCAGTAGAACGTCTCTACTTAGTACCTGTAGTCTCTGATGGCCCACTTTGAGGAGAGGGGTATCACCCAGTCCTATTTTCCCAGTCTCTGTTCAGGTTACAATAGAAATCCTCTGCGACTGTATTACATTCCTCTCAGTTTGAATTGGCTAGCTGTGCCAGTTTCCTTGTTCCTCACCTTCAGGTGTTAAAAGTCTGTACAGTACCTCTGTTTCAATGCCAATGTCTCTCGTTGTCGTCAGTTACTGAACCAGTAGATCCTTGCCTCCAGGTATTAGAAGTCTCTGCAGAGTTCCTCCGGGGTCTTGCACTCTGCAGCTTCCCTTGTGCTGCCTGTGTCGTCTCCAGGATCCAGTGGGAATCGGGAGCCCCCTCTGTTCTGTCTCAGGTCTTTTTATCCCTCTCCTTAGCCAATCCCTTTCACGGGGGTTTCCACTGTCCCTGTCAGAATCAGGTCTGCCCAGTATTTTTCCAGGAGGAAGCTTGTGTTGTTTGAGGGGTGTGGGAGTGCTGAGCTAGGTGTCATGGAACCTTATCAGTTCACCCCTTGGTCTGGCTAAAACTGACTCAGCGACTCCTCACACCTCCAAGTCTCGATACCTAATTGCTCCCTGAACGACTTGGGTTTGACTGTTTTTACTGACTGTTCCTGTATTAATTGGGACAACTGCAGTCACCCCCTTGAGTGAGAGGCAACATTGACACCATCCTGGAATTCAACATAACCTAATCAATCACAGCCTGTTACTGCCTCAATGACCCACACCCTGTAACACAAATCAACATAACCCAATCAATCCCAGCCCGTGACTGCCTCAATGACCCACATCCTGCGACACAAGCTTCACCTGGAGCACAATGGCTGTGTTTTCAGCTACGGAAACTTCCTGTTGACAAGTCGGTGTTTGTGTTGCTTTTTCTGCTCAATGGAGCTGTATTAATGCAGGCACACGTGTTTCCACGGCAAGTTATTTTATTAGTGCTCACAAACCAACACACCGCAGACACCTCTGATACTGTCACTGCTTGTGGACCCCGTGTTCCTGCCGTCAGCCTACTATACCATGTTCATGCACATCTAGAAATATTACTGCTGTAGTACAGGAGCGAAAGACGAAACGAAAGCACACCCAGTTTAAAAAGGCACATTTGTCAACTACTGAACTTCACAAGGATGGGATTCACACCCACATGTGCAGAGCACAATGGATTAGTAGTCCATCACCTTACCACTCCACCACCTCATCCCAGAAGTTAGCCTCCTGACATGAGTTAGTACTCAAGATGGTCGTCTTTCCTCTACTCAAGGATCATTTTCCTCTTCCACCTGCGATTTCACCATTTTCCTTGAAGATGTCAAACATAAAAAGCATATTGAGCTCCTTGGACTTGAAATTACCAGATAAAAGCCATTTCTCATCACTTGCTCAGCGAGCAGGCTCAGCGCACACAGAACGCAGGTATCTCAGAGCGGTGTGTCTAAGAGGCTGTAAAAGGATAGTGCTCTGTTGGTGCTGTGGCTTAGCTGGTTAATGTGCATGTCTAGTAAATAAGTTTCTGGGTTGAAATCACCACAGTGCTTTTCTCCTCTCTTGCCATGCAGAGTTGGTCGTTGTGGACAGCAACAGGTGTCTGCCTTAACTTTAATGGAAGTGTTCATTTCTGGAACAACTTTTTTAAAAACAAATTCCACACATATTGCGATAGATAAAATACTAATCTTCCCTGTCAGTGCAGAATAATTAGTGCCAGCTGGCATGAAAACGACAAAAAAATTTTTTTTGTCTTTAGCGTAAAACCTGTGAATGTAGAAGAAAAGATGACGAGTGTCAATTTTTATGGCACCGTGAGCTTGTCCTTCAGTCAAACACGTAGGTAATTCAAACACACCCAGAGATGCACTTTGAATTAGCTTTGACCTAAATACTATCTACTCCAGATGTGATTGGGCCTCTTTCCACATCCTGATATATGCAGAGAACACAAGCTTTTGGCACGAGTGAATATAAATGTAAACATAAATACTATTCAATATATCGGAATTTTGTTGTATTTAAAAAATATTTTAGCTGGGGATCCTCAAATCAGGAGTGTAGAAAAGAACACCGTTAAACACCGGGAGTGCAGAACGTGATAAAAGTGTTCTTTAAACAAAAAGTGAAAATAGTGAATTTGTCTTTCACTTAGACGTTCATTGAATGCTCAGTAAACGATAAAGCAGAGGCTCGTTTTGTGAATTCTCCTCGCATCAGATTGTCTTGCTTCGACCTTTAAATTGTACACTGTGTAGACCCTTCACTCTCCCTAACTCAATTAAAGAGCTGCAGGCAAAAGTGCCTGTCAGTTTAGTTCAGTGGTAGAGCACTTGCATCTCGTGTATAAGGCTTTGTTTTCTACTGCCACTCTGGATTTCTTTTTAAATGCAACATCTTATCTGTGATTGTCTTTCATGTGACGTCCCCCGTGTGTGAATTTCAGCATGACACATAAAATCGTTTGAGATGCTATTTTTAAAACAGACCAAACGAAAGACCTAGTAGCTAAATACAAGTAGAAAACACGTGAATCTAATTGAGAAAATTTGGACTGGAGCGATGTATAGTATTGTAATGGTTGGGGGTTCAGGCGGGCACCCTTGCCATTGCCACTTAAGTCAGCCCCCCACCGTCGGGGACTCAAACCTGCGACTGCCACCATAGCTCAACAGGGACCCAGCCGCTTGAGCTTAAGGACGGTCTCCCTTTAGTTCAACAGGCTGGGTCCCTGTTGAGTGATGCCAGAGGTCTGGGTTTGAGTCCCTGACGGTGGGGGACTGACCTGATGTGGCAGTGGCGAGGATGCCCATGTGAACCCTGGAGCGTTACATTGGTGTCAGCAGTGGAATGGGATAGCCCTTTGCTGAGGTTGGTGAGTTAAGCGGGGGAGAGTGTAACGCATACGGCCACCATTGAGTGTGTAAGAGCCGGCTTACCAGAGCGGTGATGTCACTGCCCTTCAATGTAATAGCAGGGCCACAGCTGCAGGACTGAGGGAGATTGCTCTTTAGCTCAACAGGCTAGGTCCCTGTTGAGTGATGCAGGAGGCCTGGGTTTGAGTTCCTGGTGGTGGGGGGCTGTTGTGAACACCGGAGTGCTACAGTATTACTAATGACAGCACAAAGCTTACAGTGGTGGCTTTAGGGTATCAGAGCCAGTGGTGCAATGGATAATGTGTTTGACTTTGGCTCAGAAGATTGCAGGTTTGACTCCTCCCTGGCTCGTTAAGCTTTTAAACTACACTTCTCAGCGTACACAACCCTTCTATCGACTGGATGAGTCTCCCGTTACGTCTCCAATTCTTTCCGCACATTCTGCTTGTTTCACCACCGTTACTGTTGGACCACAGCCACAGAATCGAGGAGAGATACGGTTCCGATAAACTGTCTTAAATAATCATGTTTAAAAAGGTGACAAAGTTTATTTTTCTTTAACATAACCTTACATTTGCCTGTTCAGTTCAAGTTATTTTCTGTACCTGCAAATTCCCCAATTTTTCTGCTGTCTCCTGAGACAGACATGTGTCAAATCACAATAAGTAATACAATCTATTCAGTTAACACCCAGATGTAACAGAACACATTTAAGACTTACACCCCCTTTAAATATGTATTTCCTTCATTTCAGTTTTCTTACCTCCCCAGGATACCTGAAAGTTCACTATCCCATATTAAGGACTGTACATGCATTACCGGTAATACAGCTACTAATAAAGATATACATTAATCTTAATTATTAATAAATTACACTTTTATTAATAAAGACATGTATTCATCAAATTCATTGTGAATAGTTGTGGTGTCTAGAAAACAATTTTAGCTACAGTAAATATTTCAAGCGAGTGGTGCGTATGTTCGTTACTTTGGGACTATATTATTTCCACTACATTCAGAACAGTTCAAATGCGATCGACTGTTCCTCTACTGAACTACATAAACCCTGTGAAGAGGTGGTTCAAGTTAGTCTCCTACATCGGTAACATCTAATGGGCAGCATATGTTATTTTAGGTTTGTTGCAATTGAGAACAGGTTTAGTATGGAGCTGCTGACAAATTTCAGCAGCCACGTTCGTTGCAATGACCCGTTGTAGGGTCATTGCCAATCAGCTGCAAGAAAAAAAAACATCATTTGTGCCTTTATTTAAAAAAAAGAAAAACAGAGTAGTAGTTTATGTGGTAATTTCAGGTACAATGTAAGAACTTAAGTTAACTAGTCCCACAGTAATGCGTGGGGTCCTATCAATAGAAAAAAAATACTTGTAACCCAAAAACACAACAACCACGATGCGAGAAGCCTTCCGGGAACCTAGGTAAATCACTGTAGTAGTCTAACGACTACAGAAAATAAAATAAAAAAATACTTAAAGGAACAACTTCAAAACAAAAAGAACATTAAAAACAAATCTGGGAAACAACAAAAACAGAATCTAATGCGAGAGCTTTTTCAAGTCTTCGGTACACCATCGTGCTCCCTTAGTCCCAGTAGACCTCTCATCTAAGAAGATGAGATATCTCTCATCTGTCTGTGTAGAGATCAGCTGGGGGTCCACAGCTGATGGGAATTTAAGTAATGACCTGCGTCAGCTGCAAAGGAAAAATTATAGGTTTATTCCATGCTGAAAAGAGAAGGAAACACAACGTGGACCCTTCTTCGGGTGTGACGTGGAATAAACCTTTACCTGTTCCTTTGATGTTAATTTAGACTGGATCTCCAGCAAACACCTAACAGGCTACAATCCCGTTAGATAAGGTGTTAAGGACGACCTATAAGTAACAGTATCTAAAGTGGACGGTTGCTTTCGGTAGCTAAAGACAGGCTACACTGCTCCAGGTGAGGCTCGAACTCACAACCTCGGCATGACTCCGCTGTGCACTGCTGTATAAGTACCGTGCGCTGACCGATTGCGCCACTGGAACCACATAGATTACTTTCCCTTCACACACTGACGTTGCACAAACACAGGGTGAAAACGATTTCGGCATGTTTTCCGTCTCTCCGTGGGAGAAAGGGACAGTAAAAGAGCGAGGAAACTACAAGGGAAGAAAATGAAAAAATAGTGCTCACTGCCGAAGAGGGAGGAGAGAGATGGTCAGACACGTAAATCAGCCCGGCGGATTTACACTACAAATTTGTCATTTGTAGTGACATTTATGAGTCTTCATGTGTCTGAAACTGTCCAGTTTGTATTTTCGTTTCACAAATCCAGTAAACGAATAAGACAAGGCACACTGCACATCTGCGGAACATCACGTCCGAGTTTACAGTAACACCAGAGATTGAAAGCGAAGTAGTTTTTTATTAAAGTTCAAGGAAACCTGAATATGTTTGCTAGAAGTATTTCAGAATCACAGTGAAATGTAGTAGGATTGCTGCACAGATCTGCAGTCTGCAATTAGAATACGGTTTGTGCGTTGTATAAAATATACCATTCAAAACTTTTCTAAAACTGCAGAGATACATTTCGGAATGCGTCTTCCTGTAAAAATAAAATATCTATTTTATTTGACGGGCGCTATAAGCAGAGTCTGAAGCCAGCTCCACAGAAGAACTATATTCTTTACTTCTCCTGCCATTGCAATTTGCGCACAGATTTTTTTTTTCAAAATGTATTAGCCTTGATGGGAAAAAAAACTAAACTGTCTGTGCGGTGGCCAAGTGGTAAGGCATCGGTTTCGTAAACCGAAGAGCGCGGGTTCAAACCCCCTCCGTGCCTGGTTTGCGTGCCACGATATACCTTTATCTAAATCGTCAATTGTCTTGCAATGTAGAAATCTCTGTAATAATAAGAAAAGAAAAGTAGTTAATAATCCTTTGACAAAGTAACGGGCATCCTCCACTGCTTGTCAGGATGGCTGAGTGGTCTTAGGTGCCAGCCTCAAGAACTCAATCGTGTGTAGTGACAGTTGTTATTCACAACCCGGATTTCTATGGAAGCCCGTTTCCGCCAGGGAGTAAAAAAAAAACCGCTATGGTATCTCAGAATTGCGACTTAGCAACTCAGAATTCCGACTTTATATCTCACATTTGCTACTTCGAAATAGCCCATATTTCAATGTCTGTCCTTTTGTTATTGTAACGGATTCGGGTTCTAGGGCTTGTGCCCTCTTGAGTTTAGCTCAAGATGCAACAGGATTATAAATGAATTCTCCCGCCCTACATTCCAAGATATGGAATCTTATTTTTCTTGAAGTTTCTGATGTTGGTCGTTATTGGAAATTGCCCGGTGATATCGACTCAGGTAGTCAGTTGTTACGTGCTGTAATTCGATACATGCAAAGCATTTGTATTCCCTCAAATTATTAATAAGGTCAATAATGTATTAAACATTACATGCCACTTTTTCTCCAGATGATGTTCACGGTGGAACAGTGAGAAAGGCGTGCCTAGATGTGCTTGAACCAGCACCTTACTATCATTTTAGTCCCGACCTGACCGCACTGAGCAATGGTACAACAGAGACTCCAACGGGTCGGTTTTCTCCATTTACAGTTTTTGGGTAAAAAACAATCTGAACTTTTAAGCAAGTATTTTATTTCACATTTTGCAAAGTGTAAGTTTTTCTTATAAAACGTTGTTTCAGAAAGAAACTGAGTTGACGGGAATAGCCCTGTCAGTAGAATATTGAACTTTTCATCTCAGCTAGTTCTTCTGTGGAGCAGGCTTCAGAACTCTACGTACAACGCCTTTGATGTCATTTTATTTTTACAGCAGACGCATCCGGAAAGTTTTTTTTAACTTTTTATTTGAACAACAAAATAGATTCAATATAAACAAGAGCACTTATAACATCAGTAGAATCGTCAGGGGTACATAAAATAATACAATTACACTTTCTGAAAACGATTAAACTACGTAAATGAAGATAAGGTCCGCACAGCTCTCTTGCAAAGTCTCTTGCAAATGTATTTGGGTTTGCTTGAACCTTTAATAAAAAAGTGATCTGAGACTTCCTACCTCCCAGTCTATAATCTCACTGTAACTAAACTAGGATGTGATGTTTCGCAGATGTTCAGTGTGCCTTTACGCTTGGCATGTTCGTTGCGTGAGCTCCTCACTGCGTGTCCTGTACTGTATTGTGATTTCGTTGAGATTATCTACGAGGAGTACAGCGACTAGAACGCCTTGAACTTTTTTTTCGGTATATAAAAGAAAACGCTAAAGCACATACAAAGTAACTAACATTTCCTATATGTAGGTTTTCTGATTATGTCTCTACTTATCTTTCCACTTAAATTCCTTAGTGACAGGCGAATTCTTTCCGATATTTGTTTTTATTAAAAAAAGTAAATTTATCATAACCTATATGATTTCTTACCAGCGTGGAGCTCGAATTCACAACCCCGAGATTAAGTGCTTGGTACTAGTTGCGCCACAGAAAAAATGAAATCTCTTATTTATATTAAATACTGCGGCTCCTGACCTTTTCTTCTCGTTAGAGAAGAGGTCTGGTCTCCAGATTATCAACTATAAGATCAGACCGTGCTCCTTTGTAAAGCAGTGTTGGCTCACATTGCTTATATGGGGCAACACATCAACTCGAAGATCGCTGCTGTACACGCATGCCCCCCTTCACTGAAATAACATAGACGAAGGAAACTCTCTTGTCTTGGGCTGCTGTCACCCGGATTCAAAGCGCAGGTATTGCGGTCACAGCACAAAGTACTGACCACTATACCATCGCGGCGAGCTGGGACAGACTATCGTTAATTTAATTCAAATGCTCACAGTGTCTTTAATCTGATGGATTCATATACTGTGCTCATGAGAAAGTCACAAACCTGTCATCTACACACTGTTCCCAGATAGGTGATTCCAGATTCTACAGCTCTCTAGGAATATTGGAAATCAGGCTACAGAAATGGAGAAAATCTCTTCAAAATGTGGAAATATATTCCCGAGACGAGTCCTTTCTCAAAGGTCAACTCTGCTTGCAAGTCACCCCTCCCCACACCGCGCAGTGTAGCGGTTATAACCTTCTATTAACACACCAAAGGGCTTCAGTGAGATAGCGGGCAGAAACAAAGCGATCTCTTTCATTTATACGTTTTGCACGCCTGACGGGGTTTTAGGTGCTCTTTTCTACACTGAACTGATCATTTGGACATCGTAAGGCAAGAGAGACACATTTCTATGTAATCAGGAAACCAGGAATCCTAAGCCTTAGCCCGTTAGTGCCACAGAGAAAAAAAAACGTTTCAACGAGATAAAATTGCAGGATTAACACATTTTTTTCTTTTTCGTAGAGCTTGTGTTTTGTTTGATTTAGCAAATTGTATACACTTTATTTCTGACACATGACTAGAGTATATTTAATACAAGAGCGCTGAACAACAATTTTCATCTACCGTATTGTAATGTTTATATATAGATATCATATAATGTTTTTGTATCCACGCAAAACCTCGCATTAAAGTGAAGTTGATAAACTTTGCTTGTGACATATTTAACATATTTAACAAGGCACAGTGCCGAACTATTAAAATACATCAGAAAAGTACCCGAACTCATCTAATTTATGTATTTGAAACGAACGGATGGGAGACTTTAATATGAAATTCACTTTTAGGAGTTTTCGGAAGTCTGGACTCAGATATACAGTGAGGGAGGAGTGCTTTGACTTCCTGCTTTCAGCTCGTGCATTGTTTCTACTTGTGACCACCAACAGAGAGAGCTTTACCGGTTCACAGAAACGTCCCGGGAGTTTTCTGGGTTAAGAGGGAAGAATAAATGTAATAAATGGAGATGTTATTGCCGCTGGGGAGTATGAAGGCGGTTTAGCGAGGCGGTGGCGTGTAGAGGGAGGAGACGCGCATTCCGCACGGGCAGCGCAGAGCAATGAGTCACACCTGCTGCGCGCTGAGTCCTGTCCTATATAACCGCTGAGCCCGGACACACAGCCTCTCCAGCCAGTGCTGGAGATTTTAAAAGGGTAATTTTTTTTTTTAAATAATACTTCAGAAGGTGCAGAAACGGACTCTTTTGCTCAGTTGAGACTATAGGAATATGTGTTTCTTTTCAGGCTGTCAGGAATAGCGCTTATTATATTTTTTTCTCAGACTAAACAGTATCATTGGGTTGAATTTCAGTTAAACGCCTATTTAGGAAGATCAAGAACGAGTTAGGGAAGACAGAGGTGGAGACTAATGGAAGTTATGAAAGCCGTTAATGGGTTGTCTCTGCTTGAGCTTGATTTAGACCTTAGTAGTGCAAAGTCTAGGGGTTAATTGCAACAAACTGAGAGTGACGTACTAACAGGCGTTCAACCCGTGTTTAGTACGCAGCTGTGGTCTGAAGTTGTGCTCCACTTTAAGTCCAATTGCAACGAACTTTGCTGCTGTGCTTAGTCCACAGCACTGTACTAAACCTTTTCTCCGTTACAACGAACACAAATTAATAGTTGTTGCCCGCTAGAAGTGACTAAACTAGTGAATTATTTTAAACCACCTCTTAATATGGCTTGAGCAACTTAGTACCATACTTGGTGTAACGAAGAATCGCATTAGAAGGCTCCAGAATATAGTGGAAATAATATCGTTACCACGTACTGAATTTATGCATCCGTCGCTTGGAAACATTGTAATATTTAATTAAAATTGCTTAACACTCATACCACTTCGTTATGAATAAATGTGGCTATTTACAAAAGTGACACTTACTTATTATGTTGAATGTTAATCATTACTAGTAGCTGTGAAGTTTAAGGTGCTAGGGAGTGAAGAGAACAGAACCTAAGCTATTATTTATAAAAATGTAGCATGAGCCTTTTATTTGTTCTATAAAATTGAGGAGTCAACTGGATAGATTTTGTTAAATATTTTAGTGATGGGTCTCCGTATTTGTGGTTATCCGAGGAAAGCAGGGATGAGGAGGAAATAGGTGGCACCCAAGCATGTTAAAGGAAAAAACTCAGCATCTTAAGTGATATATGATGGTTTACAGTCCCTTTTCTGTCCTGTGGCTGTGATCCAATGACTGTGTTGAAACAGCCAGGGTTGTGCTATCTCTTGATGGACTGGTATGCAAACCAAATGACAGACAAGCAAAGCGTTGTTTTACAATTCTGAAAGCTCGTGGCTTCTTGTGTTTTTATGATTCCTGTTATAGTGCTGGTCTTGCAATGTTGTTGGATTGTGCACAGGTGTCAGAAGATACTGTCATAAAGGATAAGCATGAGTTAGCAAAACAACACGCCAGCAAGCACTTCCCCACTTTGAAAGGAAGATGTTGGAACTGATTAAAGAGCTTAATCTGAGCTGACACAGGAGAGAGAGAAAATCAAAATTCTGAAAAGTAAGCACAAGGCACACCCTGCTAAAGAAATGTATTGCCTTAAAAAAAATGCTTAGAAGGTCAGAGGAACAATTGTTGTTGTTGGTTTTTTTTTTTTGCTCAAGTATTTTTATAAGTTTAATTTCCAGTTCTGTTAAAAATAAAACTTAACTTTACTGGTTATTAGTCGGTGTCTTTTGTAACGATTTAGCTATAATGATGTCTGCTTATTCATCTGGAGTGTTAAACAAAATTAATGCTGCAATTATACAGTAGTGTTTAATTTCAAATGCACAGCTGCGATTCTCATTTGTTTCATGACTAATTATAATTGGGTATCTCATTAATAACTATGTAGCCTCATGAGATGAATTGTAGCCTAAATGCAATTCTTAAATAAAAAACTAACTGATTTGTTAGGAAATTTCATTTGAATTTAAATGAGAAACAGAAAAGTAATTGAATATTAACGTGACCTACATATTATTCTACTAATCAGAAGTGTTCTGATGTACAGTCCTCTCCAGTTCGGGCTAATTAGTACAACAAGGCCGAGCCCTTGGAACCGGATTAAGCACAAGTTGAGCTGAGCTCCAACTTTGTTCCACATGTTTTTTGCTGAAATTGAACTCGGAGCAGGAGATAATCTCCACAATGTACCATACTAACTTAGTACGCGGCTGTGTTTTAACTCGGGAAGTCCATTGCATTTGACCCTATGGGTTTCTCTGCATACACTACCATAAGGGAGGAATGGTGAGTTAGAGGGAGGGCACCAGTTTGGTTTATCAAGAATTCACCAAACTGAGTAGAACTACAGATCCAACCATTCAAAATGTGCAAGGTATGCTGCAGTAAATCGCAGTGCTCGTTCCGCAAAGAACTGTAGGATACCGCATGATGTATCGAAGTAGGGTGGAATATCTTGTAAAACCACCAGGTGGAGCTATGAAAGCTCTCATGTGCAGCATTTGGGCTGTTGCCAGAAAACACTTGGTTTTGAATCCCTGTCAATGCTGAGGGACAATCTTTTGTCAATTACAGAATTAAACAGTCTAAACGGTATATCCAATTTAATAAGTTTAAGCTTTGTATTGCATTGTTAAACATCAAACTGGTTAAAAAGTACACTGGAGTGTTATAGAGGACACAAATTGTGTATTGCCTCTTACATTTAAAAAAAACATTCATTTTAATGTGATATGAAAGATTAATAATGAATAACATTGGATAGGCTGTAAGCTCAAAATATTACTGTAGTCCACTTTCTTTCTAAACATCTGCATCAATTTGTCTCATTCGCCCATGATTACTTAAACATTTTGCCTGCCCTTTTCAGCTATAGCTTTGTTTGAACCTAGCTCCTGGCATGAGTTTTCCTTTAACAAAAACATTTCTTTGAAAAACTAAAATAGTAAATTATATTGATTTGTTGCTATTTCTAAACATCACAACATGTTCAAAGTTAAGTGATTTATTAATAACAACAACTAATAATTTCAAACTGCTTGTATTCTAAAATTGTATTTTGTTTGGGGTGATTTGTCACTGTTTTCACAAACTTGAATTTAT
The DNA here is from genome assembly GCF_040954835.1 of Lepisosteus oculatus. NCBI lineage: Eukaryota > Metazoa > Chordata > Actinopteri > Semionotiformes > Lepisosteidae > Lepisosteus > Lepisosteus oculatus. The sequence continues at coordinate 9,894,460 of NC_090709.1, read as the reverse complement.
TAAACATCTGAGATAGGGTGTTCTATACCTCTGTTTACTTTCTGAAACTCCATAGATATTTCCTGTTTTCACACAGATAAGAATAAACTGCACATGCAAATCTTTTCACAGGCGAAAAGATGTTCTGTGCTCAATAGCTCTTTAACACAGTGCGCATTATGTCATATCTTTAAGCATCAGTTGAAGCATTCTGAAGTCTGACAATCGTAAAAAGTTACCAAATAGTATTGGTGAAACTGTTACCTGTCCTGGATAAAGCGATTAGAAAATAGTTGGATTTACACGTGTAAGAAACTTTCTGATTTTAATGGGATACGGAAGCTATTAATAATAAATGACATTGGATGGTCTAAATGGAAAATATATAGAGGGGACATGTTGAGTCTTTTCTTTTCAGCTTGAAATTAACTTTTGCCTACTACTGTATATTCCATTGCAGCCAATTTAATGCGACGCAGCTCCATACTTCTCACAAAGTCTAGGCTAGGTGTTACATCCCACTGTGTTTATGTAGATTAGACAGTTCTATGGGGGGAGGGGAAGGAACTTTCAGTTTTCTGGTGTCATTGTTGGCCTTTAACATAAGGCAACCAGCAATCAAATGTCCTGTTTTTTCTTAAGTTGAACAAAGACGTGCCACATGCATATGGTGTGATATTGTATACTTTTAAAGCTACTACAGTATAGCTTGTGGGAAATACATTTGTCCTGTATCAAAGTTTAACTTGTTCAGAGCACCCTACATTACAAACTGAGTGAATTCAACAGTATCGACGGCTAAAAGCAACATGTCAAAATGTTCCCAAAATAAGAAGTGAACGAGTTGAGGATTCGATAATAGAGTAATCATAACAATAACTCCCGAGTTGTTTCATACAATCCAAATGAAAGAAGGACACTTAAATAAACATGAAAAGACAATTTTTTCATTAACGAAAAGTAACGTCACACTCTCTGTTTAATCTGATTGTTTCATTGCTGCACAGACTAAAACCAGAGAGAAGCATTTTGTTTATCCTATCATGTATCGGTTTCCAATCATACAAAGTAAGTTTTGGGAATCTCCAATTGACCATGCCTATGCGTTCGCGGAGAATGCAAGGCAAGGCCCTTTTGTCTCTGGACCAGTCGACATTTATGGATGTGGTTCACTCCTAGTCACAAAATTACAAAACAGAAAAGCGGCGTAGTGGTCGGCTCTGGCTGTCCCCCCGTGCCGACACACTGCACATTCAATCCCCCCCTCCTTCTCTTGACTGATGGACAAAAGGTGGAAATCTGGGAGAACTGTACATGGCATTGGCATCTGTGAATTCTGCTGTGTAGATAGTGCTTCCTGAGGGGAGAGAGACAGTGGGGATGGCATCAGCCAATTCCTGGGTGGTGGTGAGCAGAGAGGACAGGATGGAGTGTCCTAAGGTGGTGTGTGCTCTGCTGGGGGTGGAGGGCTGTGTGGAGATATGCATTGCACCGGGCACAGCAACCTGTGTGGCAGGGACGGGCACTTTTCAGGAGATGAAGTTCTGTTTGGAGACCCGCTGCTGTCGTAAACACTCCAAACAGGTGCTCTTGCTTTTTTTACAAAACTTTTTACTTGCTCTTTTTGAAAACGGAGACCCGCAGCCTGTGGCAAAATAACGGAATCCATGTAAGAAATAACGTCACACAGGAGTATTCATCAGTTACGGAAGAGATGTCAAAATCTTTTATTTTCATCCATCTTACCGCTTTCTTTTTCACTGTTCCTATAGTCTTTGAAGATTGTTTAGTGTGTGCGAGGTTTCCTGAAGAAGAGGCTGTGAATAAAACATTTATAATAAATTATACATTCTAGCACAACAAAAATACCTTGGATTTTGAAATACAATCGGGTATTTCAAATGAAGCCCCTTCGCACTTTGCAGGCCAGAGCAGCTGAAGCACGACGTCTCTTCCTGTAAAAAGTCTTTACCAAGACTCTAAATATCTGACTTTCAGTTTGAAGCGGTACAGCGGATTCCAGGGCACATTCATTCTTGATTCAGGAGATATATATATATATGAGTGTGCTAATGGTTAAAACTGTGTTTACATGAGGAACAAGCGGTAACATTTTCATTCCGAAAGAAAGCCAGTCTGTGCCCATTTCTCAGCGTGCACATTGTCAGGAACAACAAACCCACAGTGCCAGCAAACCTATCAATAGCCTGTAGGTACTGTCATTGAGCAGAGTAAAGTTAGCTTGAAGTTCGAAAACGATTTGGCACACCTGCAGCATTTTCACAAAACCTCTTAGGGTTATGAAAACACTTGCTTAGTGTGCAAACTACATTGTGACCATTTTCACAGCCTTCACGATGTCATTTTTAAGCCATCAAAACGATTAGTGAGCTAATTATCTTTTTAAACCTCTGGTTTTTCATTGATGTGTAACTATGCACTAACTGGAACCCGGGGGACTGCTGTGTACACACGTTCACAATGCAAGAAATACTGCTCAATAGGGCTTTGTGTAAAAAAAACAGTATATCACCATAGGAAGCAGGACAGCGCAGTCTCCAATTACCCAGACTGTATGCACAGGAATAAAGCTTTGTTTGATTTCTGAAACCCTTTCTTAATGTCCTGTTTTCATTCAGGTAAGGGTCAACTATATATACACTATAGTGCTGACAGCGGGAAAATTAAAAATATTCTTTACTCAGCAGCTTAATTAAAACAGCTCCAATGATGTTCAAACCGATTTTTTACACAGAAGACTAATACAGCTTTGCATTCTGAATCTCATTTTCTCATGCTTTTAATTAATGTGGCATTCTGCGCTGGGATAGGGGTATGCTGTTCACAAACCAATAGCATTTAAACTACAGCACCCACAATGCTGCAACCAAGTGTTTTACACACCAGACAGCCCCCCTCACCTTATACAACCTTGCTTGGGGTTGTGAAACCTTTTTTTAAATTATTTTTTCAATACGGCACCATTAAACATGCATTACACTGGGATGGGGGGTGCTATTCATGAGTCAAAAGCTTCATCACAACATCTGAAAATTTTAGATTTGACATTCTTTTTATTTCACGCTTTCTTTTAGTTTTTCCTAATTTCACATTTTAAATAAGCTGTATCTGTAGCAAATCACAATGAAGGTGTGGTATGCAGATGTGACTGTGTAACCATCAGGCACGAAGGAGAGAAAAACAAAAAAATCTCTGGGGGTCCAAGGCCTGATGGTTGACCTCCCCTCCAGGTATGACAAGTAGTTACTAGAAACAGTTCACATGCACCACCATGCAGATTGACACGGTGAATTTTATTTCCTGTATTATGTCAGGCTAGATATTAATGTTGAGTATGTCCCATCGACTGGGTTGAGCAGTACAGGATCTTGAGTTTTGTAAGGACTCATATCGGCTGGGTTCCTTGCTTCAGAAATCCAGGAGGATCCCTTGTCATGGGGGACAGAGCTCAATATCAACCAAAGGCACCGAAGAGAGAACAGTGGCAGGCATGGTGTGGAGAAAAAAAATGGGTTAGACACAGAAAAAACAATTGCAACGTGGTTGTCTACTTACCCACCTGATATCTGTTTCTGCACTTCCTAAAGAATTAGATCACTCAGGATCAATAAGACTACAGAGATGATGTAGAAGACTATAGCATTGTTAAATATGCTTGTAGGTATGGGGCATCCTTAATAAGGTCTGACATATTTCCACAATTTAGGGGCTGTGTGCTTAAATGCTCTGCTACCTGCTTGCTATTATTAACGTAATCTGTTCATTGATCTAGACGGCATCCTGCAACTGCCATAATCTTACTGGAAGAAAAGGATCGCTTTGGTGTCTAGGCTTTTTTGATGAGTCTCCAAGCCTGGAGATGTACACGGTATGATATTGAAAGTCAGTGGGGTTCAGACTTCGATGATGTGATTGTGTTTTTATTGTTTCGGTTAGAATCCTTTTAGTAGTGTGTCCTGTCTGAAAGGTACTGTAGAGATGGTACTATTTGGGTAACCTAATAATAAGGAATCACATTAGATACACCTCTGTTGGATAGAAGCCAGTTTTCTTTGATCTTTCTTACATCGGAGTGGAATAAATCATGTCATGGTGATATATTGCTGATTTAGAATTATTTGCACTACTACTTTGATGTTAACACTGTGTAGTAATCATATATAAAAGGGACTGTGTTGTGTTATGATGAACTTTTTTACCGTTTTCATAATACTTTGTTTGGTTTCTGGCAATAGATAACAAATGGTTTCTAGTGATTTTTTTGTGTTCTAGTGTTTTTCATTATTTTTTCGCAAAGTGTCTGAAAGTTTACTCTTACCCAAGAGATTTTTGGGGGAATATTGAAACTTGTACTTGTCTTTTGGAGTTGAATTCTGCTGAGAACACGTTGACAGTCTTCTTGAGTTTCCAGCATGTCTTTTATGTAATGCTTGGGAGTAGGGGGTGGTTGCTCACTCATCAATAGTGCCTGAAATATAAAACCGTAAGAAGGGTTATGAACTGCAAAGAATCCAAAGAGTATTAATGGGTCACAGATCAAGATCTAGGTATTTGCAGAATTTGACAGATCTCTCTTGATCAAACTCCTTTTTTCTTACTTTGTGTTTTTATAGCAAGACATTATATTGTTTCTGTGCTAAATGGCAAGCTCTTTAAGGTGTTCATGTTCGTGCCTTTGTTTCTATATTATTGGAAAGAAACCTAGTAATTGATTTGATGCATCCATATCTAATCATCAATCTGATACACAGTAATTCTATCTTCGAGATGCCTGTGTCATGTAATAAATTGCAAAGATTATCAATAATCTTTTATGCCTTTTTATGCCTTCTTTGGAGTGTTTTTTGAAAAGGTATCTCTAATTTATAGAACCATTAATGCCAGAATATAACCCTGAAATCCAAACTTCCTAACAATAACAAACAATTATAACATCCACTGAAATATGTCATCCTATGTTTCTGTTGAATCTAAAACTAAAACTACATGTCCTGCTTAAAAAACCCTTTCGTAGTGATAGTTTGCATGCAGAGCATACTCACCAAACTGGGGTTGGCAAAATGTACATATCCACGTTACTTCATTCTTTGCGCTTTCATACTCTTCTTTTGAGATGCACAATTCATGGAACCAGTTTTCACAACTGTCACACTGGACCTACACAGAGTAAACCTTATATTAGTTCAGCTATCACATTTCATTGGCATGTTTTGTTATTATGTGCATACATTACACATAATAATGTTACGACCCCAAGTATCTAGGGGTAAAGGGGTGTAACATTTAGAATAATTCTTTTGGGTTCTGGTAAGTGACTAGGAAGCGCGATAACAAAGGTGGGTGTAAAAGTGATGATTTTAAGTTAAATAAGTGACTGGTAAGACACGATAACACACAGGGGTAAGGGAACTAGAGTGGTGCCAAAGAAAAGAAAATAACCAAACAAAATGGAGCTGGCTAAAAAAAGTGAGGGAAAGCTAACCTGACTGCAAAAGAAAACCCGAAACACACGGTCTTCTGCGTCTTCAACACCCTAGCTAACCTCCCCTGACTACTCAAAACCATACAAGAAAAATGGCACTCACCCGTACTTAACTAGTGTTACTAATACAAAATCATTTAAGTGTGTAGAATGTACCCAACAACCTGAACTAACCTTATACACAAAAGTTTACACAAAAACACAAGTGAACTAGGAATACAAATAAGGGAAAACGAGACTAATCGACAGGAACAGGGTACAAAAGAACATAAAGGTTGAACATGTAACATGTTAGGGCAAGATAATGGCAAAACAAGGACAAACACAAACAAACGAAAGTACAAAGAAATGAACAGAAAACAACAAACCAACAAAGCCAAAACAATAGCAAAACAAAGCGATAACCACAACTAAATGAAGCAAAGCAAAACCAAGCAGGACCAAAGTCAAACGAAAGGCTCTTCCTTCAGAAAACCTCCATGTTATATAGTGAATAAGATGCACGCTGGCTGAGAAGCTAATTGATCATGATGTCATACAGAACAGTGGTGTAATGGTGGGCCAATGGGGGAGGGAGAACAATCAAAGGGTCAGCAGTGTGGAACATAAAAAAACACAGACCACACACTGGGACATAACAATTACACATACAGATAAAAATGATGTTCACTTTCCCAGTTTGTCTGCCGCACCAGTGTTTCTCCACACATCAGACACATGTCCTGGAGAGGAGCTATAATAAACATGCCAAATAGACTGATTTCTCCAATGTTATCTACAGATCATTGTTGCATAATTGAAGACCATTTGATAGAGACCTTTTCGTATGCACTTTCCTGATTAGGTGTTCTACTGCTTCTTAAACCGCACATTGTCATGTCTCAGAATACTCCTGTCAACACCTGTTACCCTTTTTTTGTTGCTATGACTTTAAGGGGGCACATGATAACACAGCCATGTTCAACCAGTTTGTTTCACTATGGGCAATCAAGACCCACACTTTTCCCAGACTATGGTTGTGTCAACCACGACGAAGGCCAAAGTGTAATTGAATTTTAACTGTGCGAAATGTGATTTAATTAACTTTTCATCTCTGTGTTATACAGTACAAAAAGAATACCCAAATGAGTTCTGCATATAAATAAATCGAGAATCTTTTTTCATTCAGACTTGTTACATAGACAGAGCATGCTTCAGGAAAACAACATACACCAATATACGCAGGCAATGATGATCAAATGGTACAATACCTGAAGCTTCAAGAATTCTGATTGACAGGTCTTCCCGCAACTTTCTTATTTCTTTGGCGCTGCTGTTCATCTCGATGTATGTTTGAATATCCGGGAAATTGTTCATGATGTCTGCGCCCATCTAACAGACGAAGGTTTGTCACAATTATTATTTCCCTAAAATCTCTCATACAATAGTTTTGAGACAGTCCAAAATTTCTGCATGGAAAGGTTATGCTGACCTGCATCACAAAGACCCCACAGCTTGAGGCATCTGCTTGCTTGGTGTGACCAATCACACTTGGGTGCCAGATGATATTCAACCAGTCTTCTTTTCCTAGGACGTTCCTTCGCATCTTGAAAGTCCCTGTGAATCAAAATAATAGGTTATTGATAAATGAGGACATATTTGTCATGCTGAATTTGAATAAGAAATGAATGTGTGCCCGTGCAGAGTTTCACCACGAAACCAATGCTTGATTTCTTACCTGAAACTTTTTACCACTGCAGTGGAGTCTGCCATCTCCCCATAGGGTCGACCACAAAGACTTTCTGGGATGGAGCATACAGATACTGCAAGAAACAAATGGCCCGTCATCAGACATGAAGTTGCATTTAATGTGGGGCCAGACACACAGGCAGTTTCAGGAGTTTAATGTTGTGGAAACAAACGTTTTTAATATTTAAATATTTCATTTATATATTATTTAACATGTAATATTTTGCAAACCTCAGCAAAGACAGTCAGGAAATGACCTAACAGTACTTATTTTTTTCCTACATGACACTTTGACCTGCTTGGTGTCACGGAGGGGGTGACTGCGGAGGATAGGGATTCTATGTGGAGGTCTTCGGAAGGGTAATGATAGGCGAAGGCGTAGTCGGAGAAGTAGCTGAGTCCAAAATCCGGGTAGTCGTAGTAGGAGCGTCGATACAGAATCGGTAGGTGTGGGCGTCGTCTGGAAAGAAGAGCAGGGTCCAAAATCCAGGAGAGAGTAGTAGGCGCGTAGGTACAAAGTCGGGAGGCAAAGACGTAGCAGAAGAACAGCAGGGTCAAGATCCAGGAGTCAAAGAGTAGTATCGCAGAATGTAAACTAGGAACTAAGCTCAGGGAGAAGATCTCAATCGTGAGCACTGAAAGGGGGTCTGGCGAGGGTTTAAATAGAGGAAAGATTGGTGCGTGCACGTTTGGGATGGGAGGAGCTCGTGGGAATGCATGAGCGCCTGCCTGCGGGGGTGCAATTCATGACACTTGGTTTTCTGTTTATTACACAGCAGTATTCACAATAATATTTTAGGAAAAGTGCACTGTCACTATTGCCTTGGATACTCACTATCCATGTCCGCCTTTTTTAACAGGAGAGGAACCAATACATTGTAATTTTTTTAGATGCAACAGGGATAATCACTTGAACTGTGCTATGGTTCCAAGTGTTATTATAAACCTACGCTGTTTTGGATTACCTGCACCACACTTACCAACAACTTCCAATGGACACCAGTGTTAAAAAAAAACTAATTATGGCTTCATAGTTTTCAAAGTTGACCTGTAATGAAAAGAATGACGAGATTAGCACGACAGGCTGCCTCACATGGATGGTGTGCTACCTATGAATTTTGATTTCTCTGACTATAAAGGTAGTTTCTTTAGGCAGCACCATGAGCACAGTTGTGACCTGTTTTGATTGCTTGTAGCTCTCCTTGTTTCTCTATTGATAAAACAATCATCAGTTAGTGAAAAACCATGTTTGCCCCTCACTAATGTAATCCATCAACATTTGTGTTTGATGTCCTTACCTTGGACAAACATTGTCTAGCCATGTGCTCTCTATTCCCACTCATGATTACACTAGTTGTGTAGTGGTTCATTTGGAAAACCTTCTTCCCCAAGTCCATGGATTCTTTCACTACTTGAAAGTAACACTCAATGGTCTTATGGAAAAGCAAATACAATTGAAGAAGATATGATTTCACGCACTCACACACATTTGATTACACAAAAGCTCAGAAACCTTAACAAACCTTGCAATCAAACACTTTCATCTCACCTCGTCTATGAGGCACTCATCTGGTTTCAGAGACACAAACTCTGAGTGTCTGAGAATATATGTGTCTGCACTGTGCATGGATGGCAAAACTGCAACCACTAATTCACTCGGATTGATGTTCCAAAGGGCGTGAACCTAAAAAAGATTTACCAAGCCAAAAGCATACACAAGAGATCACTGGAGCTAACATAACCAATACATAACGAAAATTGAGATTACACACCACTATCAACAAGTATAACAAGTTAGAGAGAAACGACAAAGAACACCTACAGTAGTAGAAGATGACATTCATAAGCTCTGAAAAAGTAGTGAATGTCCACACAGAAAACTATTTGAAATACAAATCCTACCTTCTTTCTGAAATCTGTTTTCTCTTTTATAAGTTTTGAGATGGGGCGTGCATCACAGTGTGGTGTGATCACTTCAGTCATGCCCATGGCAGCTTGCTTGGGTGACACTTTCCGTTCTTCTTTGTGCTGCCATTCTTTATATTCTGTGGTTCCTGCTTTCCCCTGCTGTACTTGCAGGCTGTTGCTGTCATCTGGCGACTTTTCACTTGTTTCAATATTTCTATTGCTAATTTTTTTTCCTGTTTTCTCATTTTTGGGGGATTGGAATTTTCTGTGGTGCGCTGTAGAATTTATTTTTTGTTTCTTTGCCTACACCTGGTGCCCTCTTTGCCCATTGTTCCTGTGCATGTTCATGACGTGTTTTAGTGGTGATCAATGGTGTCATCAAAACCTTTTTGATCATGTTCTCTGTACCGCCCTAGAGAGATTTTCTCATTATCGTAATAAACTCTGCTGGCCTCAGTTTCCTCCTGTGCTGAAGTATTGATTGCTTGACAATGCCAAACCAGGTCTCAACATGATAATTAGTGGCTCTTGTTTGTGCTACCTCTGACATTGATATGTCTTTTTTGCTGTCTGAAGCATATCTTGTCAGGTCACCCAACAAAATTCTCTCCACAGTGGAAATAATGCCATGTATCTTTGCAACAGAAATCTAATTATGTCTTCACAGAAATAGGGGTTCACATTGTGTTGTGTCCCATAGTCATCATGTCCTTGAACTGATATGCTGTCTTCATAAATACCTTTGAACTCCACAGCGAAAGGAGAGCAGCCCAGGCTGCCTCTCATTTTTGGGTATAGTACCTCATCTGTGTCTTTGACTTCTGCTTCCTTTTCCATCTGGTCTGGTATCGTTGTTTGAGTAATGTAAGCATTAAGGAGGCAGACACTAGATTGGACTTCAGTTGTGAACCTCCTGCTTGAGAGTACAATGCACATGTGTTTGAAAACATTTCTGGCGACACTCAAAGTTGTGCTGTTTTGCAGGATGGCAAAGAAAATGTGGCAAAGTCTCACAGTCCTTTGTCTGTTGTTTTTTTCCTAATTGCTTGAGGGACAGCCTTTATGACATGGGCAGAGCAAAGGTGCAGAACAGTGAACATCTGAAGTTCTGTGTACTTAAGTTTGCCTTGGCAGACTTTCATTGTACGATTTAAGTATGCATGGATGGTGTCCCCATTGAAGGCAAAAAGAACACTGTGAATCAGGGCTTAGCTGTAGTCAGTTTCTACATGCTGCACTCTCTTGGTAGTACATGTTGAGATGTCAAACATGAATTTCCAGAGCCAACGTTCTATATTGACTATGGTGTGGTCATTTGTCAACATTTCAGACACTGGTAATGGAGGCTTTCTTTTTCCACCTCCAGGTAATGTGAGACTGTAGTACAGAATTCTTTTGTTCTCCGATGGAATTTTTCTGACTACCCCTCTTGTCGCATCCAGGTAAAGGCTGACTTTCTCCTTCATCTTTAGATGGGCAATAAGAATTTGCATACTCTGTTCTGTGTAAAGATAGGCAGCAAATGTGTCTAACTGCAAAATCTGTACATATCCTGGAAAATGGACAGTGTCAAAGTCGCATGCTTTCATTAATGTTTGTGTCATATGTAATTCAATCACTGGATCATAGTGAAGGCGCTTACTGTTCCTGAACTCTGATAAGATGACTTTCAGGATAATCCGTGTTAGTGGCTTAGATAAATAGCCTGCTGCAATTTCAGCAAGCGGAGTTCTGCTCTGCTGCCTGTAGTACACATTGCCGATTTCTTTTGTGAGGGCACGGGCAATCTTTCAACAATAAGGCTGACGTGCCTGTCGAAATTTTGTTTCCCTTTCACTGTGTTGTATTTGCCCTACTCGTACAACATCAATTGTGATGTCATCATTGCCCATTGGTTTATGTCTTGTTGTCATTATTTACATTATAGGAACTGAAGGTACTGAAGGTAGGAACTGAAATTACAGACTGCTTTAATCATCAGAAATGTTTTTTTTCTGCTGTTCTCTTTCCTGATGTATTGGTATTTGAAGGCTATTGGGCAGCAAGGATTAATCTTCCTGAATTCGCTATATAAGATATGGGTCCATGGTCATCTTAGTTTAGATGTACCTTTTTAGAGTTGCAAAGGAACAAGTAATAGGTTTATTCCATGCTGAAAAAAAGAAGAAAGAGAACACAACGTTTCGGCCGTGGAGCCTTCTTCAGGTGTGAGAGAGACAGGGCAGTAGGCAAAGGTAAAGTAGCGGGAGAACAAAGGTTGGGAGGGAGGAGGAGTGAGAGGCGGGAGCAGGGGACAGAAAGAGAGGCCAATCAAGAGGTGTGAAGTCAGAATGGGTGCAGAGAGGTGTGAAATGAAACTTCCAATGAATGGAGAAAATTTAAAAGAACAGTAATCTGTCGTTAAGGGAAGGGAGAATGTGTGATCCTAACTGCAGAATAATTTTAGTTTCGGTGGTCTTTCTGATGTATGAGTTCGGAAAACCGTCTTTGAGAACACAGACGGAGAGATTAGTGTGGTCGTGGCCGTCAGAGGTGAAATGAGAAACAATGGGCTTGGAGAGATCTTTAATCTTCACAGCCCTGACGTGTTCTCTGAAGCGGTCTCCGAGTCTCCTTCCTGTTTCTCCAATGTAGATGGCTGGGCATTTACTGCAAGAGATACAGTATATAAGGTTGCTGGAGGTACAAGATGCTGTCTGGGTGATCCGGAATTGTCCTGAGGGGCCTTGAATGAGTGTGGTGGTGGCTGTGTACTTGCAGGTGATACAGCGAGCTCTGTTGCAAGGGAAAGTGCCTGGTGTGGATGGTTGTTGAGGGCGGTCAAGGGAGCTGTGAACAAGGAGGTTACGCAGATTAGGTGGTCGGCGATATGAGATGATAGGGCGATCAGAAAAGAGGGCCCCAATGGAGGGATCATCCTGTAGGATGGAAACATTCTGGTTAATGGTCCTGGGGATAGGAAGTGTGTTAGGGTGGTAAGGAAGCACCAAGGGAATGCGGTTGTTACGGCGGGAGTTCCTGATCGGGTTGATGGTCCGGGGGGTGTTTTTGGCTCGGGCAAGGGCCCTGTCAATCACACTGCTGGGGTATCCTCTGTTGATAAAAAATGTGTACATTTTGAGGGCTTGGTTCTCGAAGTCGATGTCGTCGCTGCATAGTCGTCGTAACCTAAGGAACTGTGAAAAAGGAAGAGAGTTTTTAGTGTGGTTGGGGTGAAATGAGCTGTACAGGAGGTAGCTGTGTGAATCCGTGGGTTTGTAATAAACTGAAGTGGACAGTCGGGGGTAGTTGATAGACAAGTGGATGTCTAGAAACGGAAGAGTGGTGGAAGATATGTGAACTGTATATTTGAGGGACGGGTGGAAGTTGGTGAAATGGTGCAGGAAGAACTCAAGCTGATCGTTGGAGCATGTGGCGGCACCGACGCAGTCATCAATATATCGTTTGTAGAGGTCAGGGACATAGCCAGTGTAGGAGGCGAAGAAGCGTTCTTCTACCCAGCCGACAAAAATGTTGGCATAGCTGGGTCCCATTCTGGTGCCCATGGCAACTCCACTGACCTGTTGGTAAAAAAGATTATTGAAAGAGAATGCATTCAGTGTGAGGACCAATTCTGCAAGGCGTACCAGGGTGTGGGTGGGTGGATCAAGCACTGTGCGTTTGTCCAGCGTGTGCTTGAGTGCTGTAAGGCCGTCATTATGGGGAATGACGGTGTACAGAGATGTGATGTCCATGGTAAAAATGTGGCATTCGGTACTCTGAAATTGGAAATCATTGAAAAGTTGGAGCGCGTGGTTGGTGTCTTTGATGTATGAGGGAAGATCTTCAACCAGCGGTCTCATGAGGCTGTCGAGAAAGGCTGAGATGTAAGTAGTTGGACAGTTACATGCTGATACGATGGGGCGTCCAGGGGTGTCCGGTTTGTGGATTTTGGGGAGGAGGTAAAATTGAGATACCTGTGGATGTTCCATGATGAGCCAGTTCGCCTCCTGGGGGAGCTCGTTACTGCTGATAAGAAGGGAAATGGTGGATACCACTTCCTTTTGGTAGTCAGTGGTAGGGTCCTGTTGGAAAGGGAGGTAGGCAGAAGTGTCAGTTAGTTGTCTAGAGGCTTCAAAGATATATAGATCCTTACGCCACACCACAACAGCACCTCCTTTGTCCGCTGGTTTGATGACGATATCATCCCTGTTGCGGAGAGACTGGAGCGCCTGATTTTCTCCTTGGGTGAGGTTAGACCTATGTTTACTGGGTATAGAGAGTGCCTTGGGAGCTTGATTAGTGCATTGGTTAATGAAATAATCAACTGGTGGAAAACGGCCAGAGGAGGGAGTCCAACAGCTCTGTTTGGGATTAATGTTGTTAATGACATCAATAACCGGGTTGTTATCAGCTGCCTGTGAAGAGGAATTGTCGGCAAAATGTGCTCCGAGACGGATCCTGCGGTAAAAGCGGTTAAGGTCGACATTGGTCTGGGGGATGTCCAGCTTCCTGGGAACTGGTACAAAACTGAGCCCTTTGCTGAGGAGGGATCGCTCGTCCTGTGAAAGGGAAAGGTCAGAAGGTATGGTGACAACAAGGTTAGGGTTGGTTAGGGTGTCCGGGGTGTTGATGGTTTTCTTCTGTAGAAGATGACTGAGTTTTTTGTCCTTCTCTGTAGTGAGAAACTGGTAGAGTTTAGAGTTGAGAGATCTAATGAGGTTAGTTATGAAGGGAAGATGATGTGGAGCTGTCAGCCGTAGAAATTCCTTAGCCTCTTTGATGTTGTTGTCGGAAAGGATAATCTGTTTTTTAAGGGAGAAAATGGTAGAGAGCAATCTTTTTAGAGTTGCTATTTTTCTCCATTATTCAGCCTTCAGACATACTAGGAAAGTTTTAGGCACAGACATAATCTTTCTTAATCCCCTTTTTATCCTGAGGTGACGTCCCAGACGAGCTTGCCCCCTGGGAATATTCACTGTGCTCTTCAGGCTTTTTTTCTGATTCTACACAGATTTTTTTTCTCCCTCTAAAATGTCACCACTGTCTGTGCTGCCGTGTGCTGCCCATGTATCTTCTGTATCTTCTGATGAACTTCTGAGCTCTGTGTTGCCTTCCAAACTATGTCCCTCACTTTGACTTGAAATATTGACTATAGATTGTGTACTGTCATCTGGTTTGGAATCCTTACCAATACTCACCCCCTTCTGTGCCCTAAGCACTTGGGTTCTAACTTTTTTTCTATCTTCATGCCAAATCACTGATAAACATTTCCTGTTGCTGGAGCAATCCTCTCCAAGGACTCTGTTTGACAGTGTTGACCACATATTGTCATGCCACCTAATTTATTTTTCTAGCTTAGAAACTTCAGAAAGTTTTTGATCACATGGCCTACTCCACCAACCCTTGACCACACTTCTGGGCTCCTACTCCTCTGTCCTTCTTTAACATGTGGCATTGCCAACAATCTGAAAAATAGAAAACACAGCTGAATGAAGTGGAAACATAATTGAAATTCAACTCCCAATGGATGTTAATAGTGTAGGAGTGCGATAGAGATAGTGCGATTAAATGTTTTTATTTCTGTGCTTAATTTTATGGGCCCTATATTTTAATATAGCATCAATCACAAAACAGCATTCTGTCACTGTCACGACCACTGGGGATCAACTCACAAAAGAACTAACCAGTACCAGCAGCAGGTTAATAATAACATGTGTTAATCCATCAGCACACGCTCTGCAGCACTTTTTTAACCATCCCTTTTAAAACCCGCTTCCTGCTACTCAGTATTGAGTCTTCTGTTTGAATCTCGCTTACTGGTTACTGAACTCCCTTTTGCCTCTCGACCTTGGACCTCGCCTGACGTTCTGGATTGTTCGACTGTCTCAATAACTACTTGCTCCTGCATCTGCACAGGATCTGCATACCTTTTCACTGAGGATTCCTGATAGTCACCACATAAACAAAACCAGAAAAGAACTATGTGTTTCTTAAACTTACCCCCAAATTTAAAAAAAGTCAACATATCTGGGTTGTGTGTGCAAGATTTTGCAAAGTTTGTGTGGGTATGATTGTAAAAAATCAAATCATAACTGAAGAATGCTCCATGATCAAAACGTTGTGTTTTCTTTCTTCTCTTTTCAGCATGGAATAAACCTATTCCGTGTTCTTTGGAGATTACCATGTGCCAATAAGATATGATCACTGTATTGACCATATACAATTTCTTGCATTAGGAATTCCTATTTTGCATACCCCAGCTTGCTCTCCATTAACACACAGACAGGGAGAGAAGCTGGGGGTCAGCGCAGGGTTAGCCATTTATACGGTACCCCTGGAGCAGTTGGGGTTAAGGGCCTTGTTCAGGAGCCCAACGGAGTAGGATTCCTCTGCCGACCTTGGGATGTAAACCAGCAACCTTCCAGGCACAGTTGCAGATCCTTAGCCACAGAGCCACCGCTCCACCTAATGTGCCAATTCTTTAAAAAATGCACATTTATTTTTAAAAATAGCTGTTGTAAATAACATCAGTGGCTATTGAAGAGTACATACAAAACAGAGACAAGTTAATAAACTTGGAATGACTACTTACAGCTCTGGAAAGACCGAAGATAGTGTTTCCGGTTGTTAAGGAACAAGTAATAGATTTATTCCATGCTGAAAAAAAGAAGAGAGAAATCAACATTTCAGCCGTGGAGCCTTCTTCAGGTGTGAGAGAGACAAGGCAGTAGGCAAAGGTAATATAGTGAATCTTCACAGCCCTGACATGTTCTCTGAAGCGGTCTCCAAGTCTCCTTCATGTTTCTCCAATGTAGAGAGAAACTGGGCATTTACTACAAGAGATACAGTAAATAAGGTTGCTGGAGGTACAAGATGCCATCTGGGTGATCCAGAATTGTCCTGAGGGGCCTTGAATGAGTGTGGTGTTGGATGTTTACTTGCATGTGATACAGTGAGCTCTGTTGCAAGGGAAAGTAGCTGGTGTGGATGGTTGCTGAGGGCGATCAAGGGAGCTGTGAACAAGAAGGTTGCGCAGATTAGGTGATTGGCGATATGAGATGATGGGGCGGTCAGAAAAGAGGGCCCCAATGGAGGGATCATCGTGTAGGATGGAAAAGTTGTCGTTAACAGTCCTGGGGATAGGAAGTGTGTTAGGGTGGTAGGGAAACGCCAAAGGAATGTGGTTGTTACTGCAGGAGTTCCTGATTGGGTTGATGGTCCGAGGGGTGTTTTTGGCTCGGGCAAGGGCCCCCTCAATAACATTGCTGGGGTATCCTCCGTTGATGAAAAGGGAGTACATTTTGAGGGCTTGGTTCTCAAAGTCAGTGTCGTCCCTGCATAGTCATTGTAGCCGAAGGAACTGTGAAAAAGGGAGAGAGTTTTTAGTATGTTTGGGGTGAAATGAGTTATACAAGAGATAGCTGTGTGAATCCATGGGTTTGTAATAAACTGAAGTGGAGAGTCTGGGGTAGTTGATGTCTAGAAACGGAAGAGTGTTGGAAGATATGTTAACCGTATATTTGAGGGACGGGTGGAAGTTGGTGAAATGGTGCAGGAAGCACTTAAGCTGATCGTCGGAGCATATGGCGGCACCGACGCAGTCATCAATATATCGCTTGTAGAGGTCAGGGACATAACCAGTGTAGGAAGCGAATAAGCATTCTTCTACCCAGCCAACAAAGATATTGGCATAGCTGGGTCCCATTCTGGTGCCCATGGCAACTCCACTCACCTGTTGGTAAAAAAGATTGAAGGAGAATGCGTTCAGTGTGAGAACCAGTGTTTCTGGTTATTGTCCTTTAATTGAACAGGGTCAGCCACTGTGCTCTTGTGCCAAACAGGTCATACAAAGACTGCCATTCCTAATATCTTTCCCTGAACCTCTGCGTCACTTCCTCACCTTCCAAAAGCAAAATATCGAGCTTCCACACACCCTTCCCCACAGTAACAGCCGTTGGAATAGAAAGAGTACATGACAGTAAACAATGGTGAGAGAAACAATGGTCAGGGGTTAAGCCTGCGGTCGTGAAAGTAAAATCAAGTATCAAAACAAAATCTATGCGTGAGGCTTGGGTCCCATTAGACTTGTACCATGTGAAGCCTGCCCTCCCCTGACTATGAAGTTTGAGGGCATCTTTCAGTTTAAAATCTTTACATACCGTTTGTAATAATATTGATGACTTATCAAATTGGACCTGTCTCTCACCCCTCATTCTGCCTTCTCTTTCTAAAAGGCAATTAAAATCCCCAGCTAAAACCACTGGTTCCCATTCCAATAAATATACTCAGTTCCTGAATTAGGACATATCGGTCATGTGGGCAACTCAGACAATATATATTTAAGAGTTTAAATTAGACATTCATGAAACCCAGATACACCACCAGTGCTCTCGCTGGTTTCACTACAAGGTGCTGACGTACCTCTACCTACTATACAGGCCTTTTTCTTTTTGCTTTCTTTCTCTCCTTTGCTTTCTTTCTCTCCTCCTCCACCACCCCCACTATCCACAGGACAGTTCTCCATCTGCCCTCCTTGAGTCACCGGTTCTAAAGCTTGGTCAGTAGGATTACATATATTGGAAAGATGTAAATCTTTCTGCATCATTATCATTCTCTTCTACCCCATCCTCACTCCCTTCACTGCATTCTGAACCCTCGCTCTCCTTTTCACCACTTTCTTCAAGCTCAACCACATCCAGTTCCTGATCTATAACCACTGCTCCAGCCCTAAAATGCTTCTTCAAACTGTTTTTGCATTTTTGTTCTATTTGCAAAGGAAATTGGACAGTCTTTAAACACATGACCTTCACACTCACAGAGATTACATTTCCTCACGCTTGTACATTCAGTATATGCATGTCCAATTTCCTTGCATTTACCACACACCACCTTTGTAATGGCATCCACAAAGTGACCCAGCGCCCCACACCTCCTGCACAGTTTTGGCTGCCCTTGGTAGAACACAAGGCCTCTATTTTCACCTAATCCAATCAGAGAAGGAATGTGTTTAAATCCACTATAACCATTTTTATCTCCATGCAATGAAACAGGTACTTTCCATGCACAGTTCCAGATGCCATCATCATCCCAGACTTTCTGAGGCTCACCTTTCACTAAACAATACTTAGACAACCATGTCACAATATCTTCCTTCATCACCATCTCATTAAATATGTGAACAATCATAGTCCTATTGGAAAGATCCATCAGCTTCTGACATTTAAACATTCTAATCAGGCCCACATCTTTTTTCTCTTCTATTTTTTTCCAAAATTCCTCCAGTAACTTTGCCGATTTGAAACTGATGTCAAAACCAATTCCCTTCGGCAAAGTAATTAAGCAATTGACATCTAATGCCCTAATCCTTAACTCTTTCTGTAACACCTTCCTTGAAAAGTCCAACCGTGAAATATCACCTGAGTGAGCCGAACCCTCACCACCCTTATACACCAAATGTGCGTAAAAGTAACGGCGCATGCCGACTCTACAGGCCGCCATGGCCGTTACAAATGTGTTAAAAGCAAACTAAACCTAAACCGAAACTTCTTCTGTGCACCAAACCCTCCAAAACCCTAATCCCTTAATCAAACACTTATACAAAAACTCCACTCTCGACTTCTGGGTTTAACCCTTTACATCTCCAACACTGGTTAGAGACTCAGTGTGTCCCAGGCTCAGCGGTTATATAGGACAGGACTTGGCGAGCTGCAGGTGAAACTCGTTGTTCTGTGCTCCCCGTGCGGAATGTGCGTCTCCTCCCTCCAGACTCATCAAATCGCCTTCATACTCTACAGCGGGAAAAAAAACTCCCTTTACTGTCTACATACAGTACATCCCTCTTAAATCCCAGAAACACAGAAACTCCGGGGCGTTTCTGTGAGTCGGTACTGGGTTTCTCTGTTCGAATTTACAAGCAGAAACAATAAAAGCGCTGAAAGCAGGAAGTTATTTCTGCTCGTAGGCATAAACGTGCAAAAATACATTTTCTGATTCCTAAAACCTAATAAAATCCATGCAAGTCTCCCTTTTGTTCCCAATGCACATAACTGAATATAAACCAGTCAAGTTCAGGTACTTTTCTGATGTATATGAATACATTAGTTCTGGCGCAGCTGTTACAACAAAGATACTTGCAAACTATTTTTTTTCATACGAGCTCTTGCCGTTTTTAAATTGTATATTTTTTCAATTCGCTAAATCACACGAAACGCCAACAACACTCATCGTAAGCATCTGACCAATCACATTCCTGAATTTTAAAAGTATTTAGTATTTATTTTTTACTTGTTTCATTTTTTTAAAAATGGTATACACCTGTTTTACATATTCTTGCCATTTTTGACATATTGTAAGTGGATTGTAACTTCAAATTGATAATTCCTGATCTTTATAACTGTGTATCATTTCTTTTTACCTTGTAAAAAAAATACAAAAATATGTTTTAATTATTTTTGCATTTTATAGAATTTTTTTAATATATTGTGAGCATTTTAGCATAATTTTAAAATAGGACTATCAATGCTCCTAACTTTTAAACCTGTATTTATTCTGACATTAATCTCTCAAACTGCAGATGAGGAGAGATGCATTTTATTTTAAATTGGTTGTTTTGGGGGAAAATGTACATTAATTTATTTGTACGTATCATCAGTGGGAAACTTGGCATTTTGGAATTAATTGCAATCTTTACTGCAAGGCCTTCAGACTGATATAGAAATGACGGGAGATTTAAATGACACTTTGATAAATCAGACAGGCACAGTACAACATCTAAAATGGCAGAACCCTCTAAAGTACTGAAATATTTAAGGCACATTCCTAATCTACAAGATGTTTGGTGGTTACTGTGTCCTGCTACCCTTTCGTATTTTTTAGTGTGCATGAATCTGTCCCACTTCTTTTAATATCTGATTACGAGATCAAGCCAGAAAAAAAATGATGACAATTAGTAGGAAGAAAGATACAATGTATTGACAATGTAATATGCTTTAAAGAATTAAAAGGAAAATAAATACTTTATCTAAGCAAATTAATTCAACTGAGCTCCTCTAAAAACTATAGCCTGAAGAATTGCCAAAGCACAATGTATCACTTTGGGTGACACTAAGGGAAGAGGAACACAACACTCAAAACCACAAACAACTTATTTTCAACAGCAAAAATATGCTTGAAAATATTTGACAAAAAAAAGAAACCTTACACGCATGGAAACCAATATTTATCTGCTAGGGTAGAATGCAGCAGAGAACAGTAGGGCAGAAGGTTAGTGTAACTCTATAGTGCATCACAGAGGCTGGTCTCTTCCCCTCATCATGCAGGCTGACTTGTTCACAGTGAACTGTCCTCCAGCGATCCTCCTTGTCAGCTGCAATCACTGACATCAGACATGATGTTAATACTCTGACAGCACTTTGGCTGATTTGGTTAATGCGTTTTCCTATTAAACAGGAGATCTTGAGTTCAAATCCCAGTGTTGCCTTTCTTCCTGTCTTGTCTTATAGAATGTATCACTATGGATGATCACGTGCGGCTTGATTTTGTTAAATGCAAGTTTTCATTTTCTTTGTAGAACAACTTGCTTTTCATGAAATTCATACAGCTTGCGAAAGATGAAACACAGATCTTGCTTATCAGTGCAAAACAAATATCACAGGCCGGCAAGAATAAAGTCTTTTTTTTTACCAAAAGGTTGCAAATGGAGAAAAGGGTTGCACGTGAGTCTCTGGGAGCTGTTAATTGAAAGGTTAGTGGTTCGAGCCCATTTCTCATTATTCTACTTAATTGGATTCCTTAGTAAAACCTTAACCCACTTGATATTTGCAGGAAATGCAGTTGTTTTGTGTGTCAAACTACAACAAGTAAACAAGTGAGTACATTAGTCATTATCACTGGGAATGACCAGTCATGGCCAACATTCAAGGGAATCATATTCAGCCATGGACTTTGACCTTCAAATGGCTGGCGGGAGAATTCATTTATACTCTCGTTGCACCCTTAGTTAAAATATTTAAAATTACAACACAGATTTGTTGGAGAACTTGAAAAGCAAAAAAGACAGTTGGACAGCATGATTATGTTAGGACTGTACATTTGTATTTCAATACTTTTGTATATTTATCTTAATTTTAATATAGATGTAACCATAAATGCTGTTCTATATATATATAAAGATTGTTGTATTTTATAATATTTTAGCGGAGGGCACAAGGGGGTCTATTATACCTTGTGAAACATCCAAGACAACTATAATAGAGGCTCATATTTTTAAAAAAAAGTGCTTTAAAAGAAAACCAAAATTTGTATGATATCATCCCTTAATACCGACGTTCAGTTGAAGGATTTGAAGAAGCAACACAGATAGGTGAGTACATTGATTTTGGACCCATGTTTGCATCTGAATAATCTTTCCTCCTGGAAAGAATTAAAAACAGGTCTGTTTTGAGTCTCATGATGAGTCTCTTCTGGATCTGAAAAAAACAGTGTAAATTTGTTTCCGATGTATCTTTCAATTTTATCAGATTTTTTCAGGTGAATGCAGTTGATACGTTCAAGATTTTATATGATGACAGGACCCACACTTAGGGCTCAGTACTGATAACACTGCTGATATTGATGGAGTAGAAATAAGTGATGTATTGGCAGCTTTATCTGAGGCGAGAAGTCCTAGAACACCTACAAAAATGTTAGGATTCAGAGGAAGAAATATTTTTCTACCTCACCCAATCCTATTGCATTAACGAGGCTGAAGTTGGCTGCTTATTCGCCAGCTTCTTATTTGCGTTTTTCGTTCCACCTTAAGTGCTGCTGCTGTGATGTTATTCCGCCTTTCGCCTGTAGATGGCTCTCTATAGTCATTTTTAAAAATACTAATCCGAGTGGATTACTGCACATATCCTCAGTAAAGGGGAATATGTAAGTAATGATTATCCAAATTGCATTTTTGTATGAAACACATTTCAGAAAATCGAAAACCAATTTTCAAAACTCACAATAACACAAACTGGCATGTTAGACAACAAGTAAATAAGACAAAGGCGAAACGTGAATTCTCAAAGTCTCAAAATCTTGCATTTTGCAAGAAATGTTATTATAGCAGTTTACAATGGGACATTTAGAACATAGCATATGAGAATATATGGTTAACGGAGGATGAGCAAAGGGTGATGACACTTTCTGCTTATTGCTATGACCCTCCCTCCTGATTATAAAATCGTCTCACAATTCTGCCACTGAGGTGTGAGACACAATGTAACAGACTCTCAAAATCCTGAACTTCAGGAAATGTTGCTGTACCATTTTTAAAATATGACCCTCTGAATGTGGCATGAGAGAATTTATAGGGAAAAGCTAATTGCTCTTTCTGTTGTATTGCGATGGCCCCTGTTTAGAAAAAAACATCTCAGAATTCTGACACAAAGGTGTGAGACACAAGGTAACAAATTATGAAAATCATGAAGTATAAGAAAATTTACTGTACCATTTTTTTAATATGACCCTCTAAACATGGCATGTGAGGATTTATAGTCGACAAAATAGCACCCCTTCTGCTGAATTACTTTTTCCCTCCTTCCTCATTACCAAAACATCTTAGTATTCTGACACTAAGGTAAGAGAGACAAAATCACTCATCACGAACATTTGTAATTACAAAACTTCACTGTTGCATTTCTGCGTTGTGACATTCTGAACATGGCATGTTAAAGTATATAGAAAACCTAGATCAGAACAGGTTAAATGTAATTCATAGTGATTTATATTTTTTTAATTCTTTCTAAATGAAAAAATATGTTTTTCAGTGATTATGACACTTCGGTATTACATAAATATGCTTCAATGCCAAAATAAATAATAATGGAAAAAATACCCACAGTGGACATTCATAGTTGTGATTATAGGAATGTTATATATCAGGTGAGTAGCTGTGTCAGCATGCGTAGGCTGCAAAGGAACAGCCTACGCATGCTGAAAAAAGGATTATTCCATGCTGAAAAGAGAAGAAAGGAAACATTACCTGTTGGCCGTAGAGCCTTCTTCAGGTGTGAGAAAGACAGGGCAGTAAGCAAAGATAATTTTCTTTATCTTTGCTTACTGCAGTTTATCTTTGATGACAATATCAAAGACGTTAGGAAGTTTTACGGCTAACAGGTAACAGCTCCACATCAACTTCCTTTTATAACTAACCTCATCAGATCCCTCAACTCCCAACTCTTCCAATTTCTCACTTCAGAGAAGGATAAAAAACTCAATCATCCTCTACAGAGAAAAACCATCAACATCCCTACCACCTCCACCAATCCTAACCTCGTTTTTACTATACCCTCTGACCTTTCCCTTTCACCCCTTTGCATCCTCAGCTAACATATTTTAAAATTACAATAGACTGTATAGTATTTATGTTTAAACTTAAGATAAATATGTCAAAATATCAAAATCCTTTTGACATATTTATGCACAGTGCCATCGTAACAGTGCTTGTCAAGTTCTCAAACAAACCTGCATTGTATTTTTAAAATATTTCAGCAGAGGATTCAACTGGAATATAAATGAAGATTCGACGATAATATTTTTTGGGTGAATATGGTTTTCTGGGGAGTTGCAATGTTGGGCATTATTGGACATTTCCCGGTGACCCTGACACGTGTTAAACACTCGCATTTCCTGCAAATATTAAAATGGTTATGGTTTCGCTGAGATATCCAATTGACTGAAGACAACGTTTACATCGCAAAAGAACCCCGTCCCCGGGTGGACTCGAACCACCAACTTTTCGGTTAACAGCCGAACGCGCTAACCGATTGCGCCACAGACAATGACTGGTAGGGTATTTTCTCGAATCACAAGTTTTCGGTTAAAAAAAAATCTCTTACCGTTTATTTTGCCAGACGGTAATATTTCTTCTGCACTGATAACCAAGAATTGAATTTCATTTTTCGCAAGCTGTGTGAATTTAATCAAAAACAAGTTTTCCAGAAAGGAAATGAACACATGCATTTAACGAAATCAAGCCCTTTGTGATTGCCCGAAATGATACGTTCTGTACTACAAGATAAGAAGAAAGGCACGGCTGGGATTTGAATCTCGGTTCTTTCGGTTAATAGAGAAGTGCTTTAACCAACTAGGCTACGGTGACAGGGCACCCATCACCTTTTACAGCCACTTGGACACACCGCTCTGAGACATCTGCGTTCAGTAAGCGCTGAACCTGCGCTCAGAGCAAATTGCCTCTTTTACATAGCAGCCCCGACACTGAGAAACGAAGAGAACTGGCTTTTATCTGGCATTTTCATGTCCAATGCGTTTGATATCTCCCAAGGGCGACAGAGTTCTTTTGCGACACTATTTCTTCTTCTTTTTTATTTCTGCACGCTTTGATAAAAAACGAGAAATCGTGCAAGGGAAAAATGTCTTTTTTTTCATAGAGAAAACGTGCACCAGGAAATGTTGTGTTGAGAAGAAATGATTTAACATGATACGTGACCTAATTTATCGGAGCAATTGCTCAACCAGCAAGGTCTGGAGAGGTTGGAGAGTCTGGTGGATGTGATAATTATACGGTGTTGTGGAAGAAAACAGTCTTTCTTTGAATCCTCAGTCAATCGGAATTTCAGTGCAAAACATAAACCCCTTGTCTGATTTAAATATATTATATTTTAAAACTCATAAAAAATCAGAAAACACGTTTCTCACTTTGAAATTTTAGACGGAGCGGTGCATTACTAGTAGCGGCGCTGAGCACACTATGGGGAAATTCAGGTCATGTGAAATGCCAGCGGTTTACTAAACAACGCGTCTCATTTCGGATCATAAGATTGTAGGTTCGACTTCTACCTGGCTCGTGTAAATTTTATTCAAGCTCCTCAGTAATAGATGTATATTATGTAATGAACCGCACCTGAAAGCAAACGTTGGGTCTGTTTCCTTTGTTTTCCAGCATGAAATAGCAAATCGTTACAAAAAGCACCTGCTAATGTCCAATAGCCGGTTATTTATTTTTCAAATTACATTTTCAGGCTTCAGACACTTTTTAATAAAACAAAAGTGTCCGGAAACTCATTAACTTTCAGGTTTGCTTGAACCTGTATTAAAAAAAAGTTATCTGAAACATCCGTGATTCCATTATCTGATGTAAAGTTGGACGTGATGTTAAGCAGATGTGATCTGTGCCTTTTCTCTTAAAAAAAAAACAAAGTTCTTTTTTTCCTCTTCACTCCAATGCTGGAGACTGTAAGCCTGTGTGAGCTCCACACTGCGTGTCCTGTACTGCTCTATTTTGTTTAGATTATCTATGTGGTGTACAGATAGAACTCAACTGCATGGTGTGAATTCAGTGTTCAGGACCAGCAGAACCTGAAAAGGTAACAGCTGACCTCGACGTGATTTGAACACGCAGCCTTCTGATCTGGAGTCAGACACGCTACTGTTGCGCCAACTAAGTTACGGTGACAGGATGACCATCACCTTTTACGGCTTTTATTCTTCCTGCGCAGCTCTTGTGCAGGTGTTGTTCTCAATTACAGATCCAGGAACACTGATTGTTTTTTCTATTTTTTTAAATTAAGTACCCCATGGTGCAACGGTAGCACGTCTGACTCTAAATCCCCAAGTTCATTTTCAAAGTATATCGGAGTCAACTGATACTGATCAGGTTCTGCTGCTACTGAACCCGCAGTCAAGCCTTTCACCTTAAAGTTCAATTCCCCAAGCCTTTTGACCTTATATGTCCATCCCTTCTCGTCAAAACTCGTATTTTCACAGGGTACCCTTCAGAAATCACAGTATAGAATGAAAAAACTCCAGTAGATCTCGGCCGCTGTTGGTGATTTTCCTTTTAAAATAAATGAATCTCTGGAAATTTTACGGAGTGTATCACTTTCACTGAGACCGAGAAGTGTTAAGCTGTACATGCGTCTTTGTGGTTCGGTTGTTAACCAAAAGGGTGGTGGTTTGAGCCCTTCCAGGGACGCTATGAGCCTTTTAATGTACACACCCTCCTCACTTTATTTCTCCACGGCCGGTCTTGTACCGCTAACAAATACAGAGCCCGTAGGAGGCAGTAAGCTCGCATATATAGCTTACTGTGTATATAATGAAGAAGCAGAGGTTAGTTTCTCATCTGCGCGTTACAGAGCCTTACGCAACTCGTAGTGTACCAACAGCTAGGGTTTGATCCCTGCACGGGCTATTAGTTGAAAGGCCATTGTAAATGACGTATAAGAGATTTATAGATAGATACCCTTTTGATCCCGTGAGGGAAAATAATAAAGCTTATCCAGCTGGCTTTTATGTTTCACACTAAATTGCGATCTTGAAACCAAAATGAAATTGACATTTGTACTGTATGTTTTTTTTTTAATTACAAAGCAAACAGAGTATTCCCTTAATTCAAAGATCAGATATTGGCCAAAAAAAGACAATCAGACGTGGGCTGAGTTCGGAACAGGAGCCTCTGCTTCGTCGTTTATTGAGCTTTTGATCAATGTCTGAGTGAAAAAAGATTCGCTATTTTAACTCTTTGATTAAAGTACACAAAAAGCACCTTCCTTCGAGGCGGAATCGAACCAGCGACCTAAGGATCCCCTCTTGACTCTAGTACAGTCCTCCGCTCTACCAACTGAGCTATCGAAGACATGTTAAGCAATGCTCCCTGGCACATACTGCCCAATGTAGTGAAATGTTCCAGGTGATTTAAATCCCAGTTCGACATCAAGTTTCCAACTCGTTTTCTTAGTCTTGTTTACCTTGAATTTAAGCCACGAACCAGGATTCTACTGTATAAACTTCCGGGGATATTACAAAATGTTTGATGGGGCATCAATCATTCCAGGCGGAAATGGACTCCTTTTTGTTTCTCGAGGGATCATATTAAACATTTCATTAGTATCGAGAGGAGGATCACCATGAAACACAAAACAAACAGTTTCATTCTGTCTTTTTTAGAAAGTAGCGTTTGTGCTACATTAATTATATTTACGTGGAAATATAGAAGTTGTAAATGTTAAAATTTATATTTGAATCGAAATGTGCTTTTGAGTTAAATATTAGCAGGATCATGTAATTAGTTTGTCATTACTATATATATTGCCATGTTACTAGAATTTGTAACTGAAGTTTACTAGTTGTGTTGACAAAGCTAGATACACATTTTCTAATGCAGTCTTCATTACAAGACAGTTTGTTTCTCGAAAGCGTGTTATGTAAAAAAGAGAAAAAACGAAAATATATAGATGACAATCTTTCAAAGCTGAAGATTTTACTTTTGAAAAATTGACATTTTATGTATGCAGATGCATTCGCTGGTTATAGAACTTTGCTGTGCTTCCTGAATCATTTTCAGCGTTATAAAGTGCGTGTAGAGGGAGCGATCTCTTTGTAGAGCAGTTGCCAGGCTGGAGATGTTCAGACTACTCTCGTTATTTCTCAAATGCTTACATCATTTTTCTTTCACGGTACGACACGAGTGTGTACATGTGTTTGGTTTTCGTTTCACTGATTCTCATTGAAGATTTGGGAATTAACGACGAAAGATTCAGTTGCCTTGGAAAGCAGAAGCTTTGGTTCACAACGATATTGAAGACACGCCCATGTAGAGCAGCATGTGATATTTGTACTATAAAAGACCAAGTGCTCAAAACCGGGGTAAAGTTAGCTCGAAGTTCGAAAACGATTTTGGCACGCCTGTAGCGCTTTCACGAAACCTCTTAGAATTGCGAGAATGCTTGTTTTGTGTATAAAATACATTGTGGATGCTTTCTCAGCCTTTACTTTTTCGTTTTTATGACATTTTTTTGACCAAGCACGAATATTCTTTTGTCCATATCTTCGCAATGGAAGCACAGAACGCCGTCAAACCAAATGCATTTTAAAGACCACGACTTGTGGATATTTCCACACTCTTTACATCAAACTATCAGTGAGCTAATTATCTTTTTTTAAACCTCCGGTTTTTCATCGATGCGTAATTACGCACGAACTGGAACCCGGGGGACCGCTGTGTGCACACGTTCACAACGCGAGAAATACTGTTCAAATCGCTTCGTGCGAAAAACCCGTATATGACCATAGGAAGCAGAACAGCGCAGTCTCCCATTACCCAGACTGTAAGCACGGGAATAAAGCTTTGTTTGACTTCTGAAACCCTTCCTTTACGCCCTGTTTTCATTCAGGTAAGGGTCAACTATATTGAAAATACTACTGACAGCAGGAAGATTAAAATATTCTTTACTCAGCATCTTATTAAAAACAGCTCCCATGATGTTCAAACCGATTTTTTACACAGAACACTGACACAGCTTTGCATTCTGAATCTCTTTTTCTCATGCTTTTATTTAATATGGCACAATGCACTGGGATAGGGGTATTCTGTTCACAAACCAATAGCATTTAAACCACAGCACCCACAATGCTGCAAGTGTTTTGCACACTAAGCAGGTCCTCTGACTTTTCCCAGCTTTATTTTGGGTTGTGGAACCTTTCTTTATATTTTTTAGGATTTTCTGAAGATAACACTACAGGTGGGATGGGTGGGTTGTCTTCATGGCTCAATAGCATTTCAAATACAGCACCCACACTGCTGAAACCAAGTGTTTTACACACCAGACAGGCCCCCGAACCTCATACAACCTTACTGTGGCTGTGGCCCCTGTCTTTATTTTGTAATGAGTTTCTGAAGATAACACTACAGGTAATACACTGGGACAGGTGGGTCGTCTTCATGGCTCAATAGCATTTCAAATACAGCACCCACTCTGCTGAAACCAAGTGTTTTACACACCAGACAGGCCCCCAAACCTCATACAACCTTACTGTGGCTGTGGCCCCTGTCTTTATTTTGTAATGAGTTTCTGAAGATAACACTACAGGTAATACACTGGGACAGGTGGGTCGTCTTCATGGCTCAATAGCATTTCAAATACAGCACCCACTCTGCTGAAACCAAGTGTTTTACACACCAGACAGGCCCCCGAACCTCATACAACCTTACTGTGGCTGTGGCCCCTGTCTTTATTTTGTAATGAGTTTCTGAAGATAACACTACAGGTAATACACTGGGACAGGTGGGTCGTCTTCATGGCTCAATAGCATTTCAAATACAGCACCCACTCTGGTGAAACCAAGTGTTTTACACACCAGACAGGCCCCCAAACCTCATACAACCTTACTGTAGCTGTGGCCCCTTTCTTTAATTTTTTATGAGTTTCTGAAGATTACACTACAGGTAATACACTGGGACAGGTGGGTCGTCTTCATGGCTCAATAGCATTTCAAATACAGCACCCACTCTGGTGAAACCAAGTGTTTTACACACCAGACAGGCCCCCAAACCTCATACAACCTTACTGTAGCTGTGGCCCCTTTCTTTAATTTTTTATGATTTTCTGAAGATTACACTACAGGTAATACACTGGGACGGGTGGGTCGTCTTCATGGCTCAATAGCATTTCAAATACAGCACCCACTCTGCTGAAACCAAGTGTTTTACACACCAGACAGGCCCCCAAACCTCATACAACCTTACTGTAGCTGTGGCCCCTTTCTTTAATTTTTTATGATTTTCTGAAGATTACACTACAGGTAATACACTGGGACGGGTGGTTCGTCTTCATGGCTCAATAGCATTTCAAATACAGCACCCACTCTGCTGAAACCAAGTGTTTTACACACCAGACAGGCCCCCAAACCTCATACAACCTTACTGTAGCTGTGGCCCCTTTCTTTAATTTTTTATGATTTTCTGAAGATTACACTACAGGTAATACACTGGGACGGGTGGGTCGTCTTCATGGCTCAATAGCATTTCAAATACAGCACCCACTCTGCTGAAACTAAGTGTTTTACACACCAGACAGGCCCCCAAACCTCATACAACCTTACTGTGGCTGTGGCTCCTTTCTTTATTTTGTAATGAGTTTCTGAAGATAACACTACAGGTAATACACTGGGACAGGTGGGTCGTCTTCATGGCTTCATGATTTTTTGACTGTAATCAAGTGTTGTGCACTTGTGCAAGTGTCAGGCCTCCTGACCTTTCACAGTCATGCTTTGTTGTGTGAAACTTTAATTCTCTTTTTAGGATTTTTTGAACATGGGAACTTCCACCGAGATGAATGAGGTGCTCTTCAATAGCTTTTTCATCTATACACACAAGCGTATGTAACCAAGACACTCAGAACCAACAGAATCAACGTGAAGTCATAGAAAAACAAGAATGTCCCCGAGACATCTGCACCCCCCTCTTGGACCACTCTGGTATCAACACCCCCAAACCAATCCATACCAGCTAACAAGACTCAGAATCGGTGCAACCCTCCAACCTGGACCAAGAGCAGGATGGGACAAGTACCTGCACCACACTACGCACCCCTCATCCAGACCAGCAGGACAGCCAGACAGCACCATCATGACACACATAATGAGATCACTCTCTGTCAGTATGTGTAACATTCTGGGCCTGGGCTCCTCTGTATTTTGGCTGAAGGGAGTTCAACAACATTATTAAACGGACTGACATCATAATCTGACAAGATACATTGTTTAGGGGAGACTTGTCCACCCACTGTCCCCCTGGTAACGTGAAGATCATTGTCCCTTGGCTTACCTAAACCAGAATCACTTGGGTCTCCGGGGCGGATCGGTGTATGGTACAAAGTCTTAAAAACAGAACATTGTTGAATTGTCTATAAAAAACAACCAATATCCCTTGGATTTCCCAAACACAAAGCTGGAGCAAGTATACTAACTCCATACCCTTAAACTACAAAAGGCCTGTGGCGTAGACAGGGTAAACAGCCACATCATGTGACATAACTGCATGAGCCTAGTGATGAGCCTAGTTTAAAATACTCAACCCCATCCTGAAGTACGGATGTTTTCCTTTGGCCTGGAATCCAGGACTGATCACCTGACCCTAACAACTGCCGAAGCATTTGTGTGAACAGTAACCTGGGCTAGCTATTCACCAGTATCTTCAATACCCTATTACTGGCAGCTTGCCAAATACAGTGTCCTGAATAGAAGTCAGATCGACTTCATATGAAGCTGGCACATATCTGACCACATACGCACTCAACACACACTTTAAATGAACAGAAAAATAGTGACCTGTGTCTTTGATTTCTAAAAAGCAATAGGCTCTATTTTGAACAAATAACAAATATACAAACTTTCAATGTGGGGTAAGAGGTACAGTCCACAACTGATTTTTTTTAGCGTACTCAGAAAGTATAAGCGGTTTGAAAATACTTACATAAATTATTTTAGGAAGACTGTGTTGGTTTTTGTATCATTTGTGTTTGTGTTGACTCTTATTGAGATCTCCAGTCACCTGCCCTTATAGATGCCTCTTTTGCTTATGTGTTGTTAGAAATTGAGCTCGCCTGTGTGCCTGCTTCTAGGGTTTTTTTAAAAAAGGAATAGGTTGGTTTTCTATTTTTTTTACCCCTTGCCCAGTAGCAGTCTACTACAGGGGGGATTCTGGGTCCTCTCTCCATACAGTATGTCTCCTTTTGCATTGTTTCCAGACCTGGGCTGATTTGAGTTTTTCATGGTAATGGATTACAAGGGTAGGTCTGACAGAAGTGAATGTGGTGGATCTGCCATCTGCCCAGGCAGGAAGGTAGATACAGTATATGTAAACAGGTTTTAGCATTAATGTTTTGCATACAATCACCCTTTCCAAAAGGTGAGATAACCAGAGAAAACAGGACACAGCTTTTCTAGGGACTTTTTTTCCCTACAGTATTTATGGTTACGATGGGTTTTAACTCTTTGTGGAGATAAGCTATTTTTATCTTTTCTTTGGTGTAGGTTCATGAATGCATGGGCTTTCTTTTCTTCCATGTCTTGTTCCTTTGTTCAGTTGTTTTGTATTCTTTCTGTTTTGTCCCCTTATTTTTGTGCTGGTGCTAGAATTTCTGCTGGCTTTTCCATGTTTTTCCCTTTTGCTCTTTGATTTAATTTTTTCCTGTGACCCATTTTTCCTTATTTATCTCAATGTGATATTTTCCCCTTCTCCTCAGCTGTTGAGTCTCTTGCACTTTCTTCCCTGTTATCAGTATTGTCTGATGTTGGATTGCATTTTAAGTTCCTTATTTTTTAGTAATCCTGTAATTTTTTTTCCACTGTTATTCTCATCTTTTATTGTACTATTGCTGTTATTGCAGTCTTCCCACAGTTTATTTTATTCTTAAACAACATACTAAATAATATAAGAATACATGTTGTGCTCATCTCTTTCCTGCCACTTGCACTCCTGATATTGTCTTCAAATAATTCCAATATTTTAGAGCTCTATATTTTCAAGCCTTGAAGGCCTAAGGTTGTTTTTTAAAGTGTTTGAATGTGATGTACTAACTACTGTCTACAATAACAATAACATACATAAATTACCAATAACATGCATATAAAAAATAGCCCAGAAATCAAGTATGAAGTAAGGAAATGGCTGCAGCTATGAATCAGAATTTTAATCTATTGGTTTTGTAGTTGGTTGGAACTTGGAACTAGTTAGACAAGGGGTGTGAAGATTCGTTACAGATGTATTTTGCTGTACGCAGAACAAGTGAACAATAGACGGACATAATTTCACAAGACAACCCAGTTGGTTCTTGAAATTTCCAAACCACACATCAGAGTGAAAATTAAAACAAATTGAGGAAGGACCGATAGGAGAAGATCAACAATGAATCATTAACATTACAATGCTTAAGTTGCCTTTATAATAAAGACAATTTTGTCCTTTTGTGAGGATCATGTCCACATTGGACCTGTTTTTTTAAGTTGTTTTGAAATTTCACTTAGGGTTCAGAACATTTCACAACTACTAATTTTTTTTCCTACCACCTCAGCTAATTCTCTCCCCCTTTAGGTTTGGGTGGGGGTATGGGTTTTTTCCAGAAACCTGTTATCATTTCTTTGATGTTGGAAACATTTGTCTTCAGGAAGTTTTCTTCACACCTCCTATCATACTCATCTGACATGTCCATAGCTACACTCATTTACTTGCAGCAGACAAACAATGACAATGAGTCGTCTGCAAATTTTATTAAGTGTCTGGAGTGGTGAGAGCTCTTGAGGGTGTTTGCTTACAGGACAAAGAGTAACGGAGACAATATGCATCCTTGGGGGAACCAGTAAAACAATACCTGTTGTTGGATAATACATTGTTGACTTTCACACTCTAAGTCTGTTCAGAAATCAGTAACCCCTCTGATGATGTTAAGATCAAAACCAAAGTTTGATAATAGCTTTGCTGCCTGTACTTGAGGTCAAATGCAATTGCATACAGAGGAGGAAGTATAGCACAACAAAAATAACACACTTCTAAATCTACCACAGCACAGAAAAAAACTAGAAAAATCACTTATAAAACCACAGGAGTACACAAACATAACACAAACTAGAATGCCACATAGACAATAATCTGTAGCAGAATATCTGCTTATGTTGTATTTTCTTTGTGGATGTTTTTGGATGTTGTATTGGCCTTGGCAACTCTGTGATTTAACTCACTGATCGCTGTCACTTTGTCTCTCTCAATGGGTACAGGTCTGAAATTGGTCTTGTCAAGTCTGGTGTCCCTCAGGGCTCAATACTGGGCCCCTTGCTCTTCAGCATTTACATGTTCCCACTTGGTCAGCTTTTAAGATCACATGGCCTCAGCTTTCATTTTTACGCTGACGATACTCAAATATACATCCATACCAAACCCGACACTGATGTGGCTGTCTCTATTCTATCTAATTGCATCTCTGACATAAAAATTTGGATGACTCAAAACTTCCTTCATCTTAACTGTGACAAGACTGAAGTCATGCTTATTGGTACCCCCCATCAACTTCGTAAAGCCAGTCCTGTAACCCTGTCTGTAGATGGCTCTGTACTTGAGCTCCAATCAAAATTGAAAAACCTTGGGGTTATATTCGATTCTGGCTTAACATTCGACCCACATGTACAGCATACTGTCAAAACATATTTTTTTCACCTTAGAAATATCGCAAGACTACGCCCTATGCTATCATTAACTGTGGCTGAAAAGCTGATCAACATTTTTGTATTCTCTCGAATTGACTACTGCAATGCTCTGCTCCCTGGGGTGTCTAAATCTACTCTGAACAAGCTGCAGTATGTCCAAAATTCAGCAGCCAGAATCCTGACCAGATCTAGTGCAAGTGTTCACATTACTCCTATCCTGGAGTCCTTGCACTGGCTTCCGGTCAAATTCCGCGTAGACTTTAAAATCCTCATGCTCACCTACAAGGCTTTACATGGCTTGGCACCTCAATACCTGTCTGAACTTTTATCGCCCTACTCCCCACCTCGCAACCTCCGCTCTTCAAATTCTGCCCTCCTTACTGTCCCCCAAGCCCGTCTACATTGTATGGGCGACAGGGCCTTCTCCTGCTATGCCCCCAAGCTCTGGAACTCCTTGCCCAAGGATATTAGAGAGTCACCTTCTCTAAACTCCTTCAAATCCAGACTCAAAACCCTCCTTTTCAGAAAAGCCTTTACTTAACTGCTTCCATTCTTCACCCCTCTGCTCTTCTTAATACCATCTTCCACGGTCTCCTCTATTGTTATTGTTGTATTGTTGTAATTATAATTGTGTCCTGTCTTGTGAAATTTTCTTATTTATTGTTGTAGTCTTCTTATTTATTGTTATTGTCATCCTGTAAAGCGCTTTGAGAAGCCACCTTTAAAGGCGCTATATAAAATAAAGTTTATTATTATTATTATTATTATTAACAGTCATGATAATAAAGCATTTTTGAATCTCTATGTGAGTGGAACCTGTTGAATATTAGTTCAGATGGCTAGCTGTGTCAGCAGGTGTAGGCTGCAAAGGATCAAGTAATAGTTTAATTCCATGCTGAAAAGAGAAGAAAGAAAACACAACATTTTGGCTGTGGAGCCTTCTTCAGTTATGATTTGATTTTTTACAATCATACCCACAAAAACTTTGCAATTTTTAAAAATCTTGCAAACACAACCCAGATATGTTGACTTCTTTAAAAACATTTTTTTAAAAGAAACACATACTTCTTTTCTAGTTTTTTGTGGTGGCTGCCAGGAATCCTCAGTGAAAAGGTATGCAGATCCTGTGCAGACGCAGGAGCAAGTAGTTATTGAGACAAGAGAACAATCCGAAACGTCAGGCAAGATCATAGTCGATCGGCGAAAGGTAGATCAAAATCCAGGAAGTACAGAGAGAAGCAAACAATCCGAAACAGAAGGCAAGGCCCAAGGTCGAGAGGCAAAAGGGAGATCAGTAACCAGTAAGCGAGATTTAGAGTAAACGCGAGGTAGAGCTCTCAAAGAGAAGACTCAATACCGAGGGTTTGGATGGTTAAAATTGTGCTGCTTGCCGCACAGTAGAGTGTGTGCTGATGGATTAACACGTGCGGCGGTGCTTGTTATAATTAACCCGCTGCTGGTAGTGGTTAGTTCTTTTGTGAGTTATTCTCCGCTAGCTGGTGGTTGTGACAGTGACAGAATGCTGTTTTGTGATTGATGCTATATCAAAATATAGGGCCCGTAAAATTAAACACAGAACTAAAACCATTTAATGGACTTGTACATCTGTTGCGCTCCTACACTATTAACATCCATTGGGCATTGAATTTCAATTATGTTTCCAGTCCATTCAGATATGTTCTCTATTTTTCAGATTGCTGGCAATGTCACATGTTAAAGGAGGACAGAGGAGTAGAAGGCCAGACCTGTGGTCAAGGGCTGGTGGAGTAGGGAATGTGATCAACGAATTTCTGAAGTTTTCTAAACTCGAAAAAAAAATTAGGTGGAATGACAGTATGTGGTCAACACTGTCAAACAGACTCCTTGGAGAGGAATGCCCCAGCAACAAGAAATGGTTATCAGTGATTTGGCATGAAGATAGAAAACAACTAAGAACCAAAGTGCTTAGGGCGCAGAAAGAGGAGAGTATTGGTAGGGATTCCAAACCAGATGACAGTACACAATCTATAGTCAATATTTCAAGTCAAAGTGAGGGACATAGTTTGGAAGGCAACACAGAGCTCAGAAGTTCATCAGAAGATACAGAAGATGCATGGGCAGCACACGGCAGCACAGACAGTGGTGACATGTTAGAGGGAGAAAAAATCTGTGTAGAATCAGAAAAAAAGCCTGAAGAGCACAGTGAATATTCCCAGGGGGCAAGCTCATCTGGGACATCACCTCAGGATAAAAGGGGATTAAGAAAGATTATGTCTGTGCCTAAAACTTTCCAAGTATGTTTAAAGGCTGAACAATGGAAAAAAATAGCACCTCTAAAAGGTACATCTAAACTAAGACGACCATGGACCCAGATCTTATATAACGAGTTCAGGAAGATAAATCCTTGTTGCCCAATAGCCTTCAAATACCAATACATCAGGAAAGAGAACAGCAGAAAAAAAAAAAACTTTCTGATGATAAAAGCAGTCTGTACCTTCAGGTCCTGCAATGTAAAATACATTATGACAACAAGACACAAACCAATGGGCAATGATGACATCACAATTGATGTTGTACGAGCAGGGCAAATACAGCACAGTAAAAGGGAAACAAAATTTCGACAAGCACGTCAGCCTTATCGTCGAAAGATTGCCCGTGCCCTCACAAAAGGAATCAGCAATGTGTACTACAGGAACCTGAGCAGAACACCGCTTGCTGAAATTGCAGCAGGCAATTTATCTAAACCACTAACACAGAATGTCCTGAAAGTCATTTCATCAGAGTTCAGGAACAGTAAACGCATTCACTATGATCCAGTGTTTGAATTACATATGGCACAAAAATATATGAAAGCATGCGACTTCGACATTGTCCATTTCCCAGGATATATACAGATTTTGCAGTTAGACACATTTGCTGCCTATCTTTACACAGAACAGAGTATGCGAATTCTTATTGCCCATCTAAAGATGAAGGAGAAAGTCAGCCTTTACCTGGATGCAACAGGAGGGGTAGTCAGAAAAATTCCATCGGAGAACAAAAGAATTTTGTACTACAGTCTTACGTTACCTGGAGGTGGAAAAAGAAAGCCTCCATTACCAGTGTCTGAAATGTTGACAACTGACCACACCATTGTCAGTATAGAACGTTGGCTACGGAAATTCATGTTTGACATCTCAACATGTACTACCAAGAGAGTGCAGCATGTAGAAACTGACTACAGCTGGGCCCTGATTCACAGTGTTCTTTTTGCCTTCAATGGGGACACCATCCATGCATACTTAAATCGTGCAATGAAAGTCTGCCAAGGCAAACTTAAGTACACAGAACTTCAGATGTTCACTGTTCTGCACCTTTGCTCTGCCCATGTCATAAAGGCTGTCTCTCAAGCAATTAGTAAAAAAACAACAGACAAAGGACTGCGAGACTTTGCAACATTTTCCTTTGCCATCCTGCAAAACAGCACAACTTTGAGTGTCGCCAGAAATGTTTTCAAACACATGTGTATTGTACTCTCAAGCAGGAGGTTCACATCTCCAATCTAGTGTCTGCCTCCTTAACGCTTACATTTCTCAAACAACCACACCAGACCAGATGGAAAAGGAAGCAGAAGTCAAAGACACAGATGAGGTACTGTACCCAAAAATGAGAGGCAGCCTGGGCCGCTCTCCTTTCGCTGTGGAGTTCAAAGGTATTTATGAAGACAGCATATCAGCTCAAGGACATGATGACTATGGGACACAACACAATGTGAACCCCTATTTCTGTGAAGACATAATAAGATTTCTGTTGCAAAGATACATGGCACTATTTCCACTGTGGAGTGGAATTTTGTTGGGTGACCTGGCAAGATATGCTTCAGACAGCAAAAAAGACATATCAATGTCAGAGGTAGCACAAACAAGAGCCACTAATTGTCATGTTGAGACCTGGTTTGGCATTGTCAAGCATTCAATACTTCAGCACAGGAGGAAACTGAGGCCAGCAGAGTTTATTACGATAATGAGACAATCCCTCCAAGGCCGGTACAGAGAACATATAATCCAAAATGCTCTCCCCAAAAAGGTTTTGACGGCTCCATTGATCACCACTAAGACACGTCATGAACATGCACAGGAACAATGGGCAAAGAGAGCACCAGGTGTAGGCAAAGAAACAAAAAATAAATTCTACAGCGCACCACAGAAAATTCCAATCCCCAAAAAAATGAGAACACAGGAAAAAAAAGTTAGCAATAGAAATATTGAAACAAATGAAAAATCGCCAGATGACAGCAACGGCCTGCAAGTACAGCAGGGGAAAGCAGGAACCACAGAATATAAAGAATGGCAGCACAAAGAAGAAAGGAAAGTGTCACCCAAGCAAGCTGCCGTGGGCATGGCTGAAGTGATCACACCACACTGTGATGCACGCCCCATCTCAAAACTTATAAAAGAGAAAACAGATTTCAAAAAGAAGGTAGGATTTGTATTTCAAATATTTCTCTGTGTGGACATTCACTTCTTTTTCAGAGCTTATGAATGTCATCTTCTACTACTGTAGGTGTTCTTTGTCGTTTCTCTCTAACTTGTTATACTTGTTGACATACTTGTGTTATACTTGTGGTGTGTAATCTCAATTTTCATTATGTTAGGTCCAGTGATCTCTTGTGTATGCTTTTGGCTTGGTAAATCTTTTTTAGGTACACGCCCTTTGGAACATCAATCCGAGTGAATTAGTGGTTGCAGTTTTGCCATCCATGCACAGTGCAGACACATATATTCTCAGACACTCGGAGTTTGTGTCTCTGAAACCAGATGAGTGGCTCATAGGCGAGGTAAGATGAAAGTGTTTGATTGCATGCATTTGTTAAGGTTTCTGAGCTTTTGTGTAATCAAATGTGTGTGAGTGCGTGAAATCACATCTTCTTCAATTGTGTTTGCTTTTTCCATAAGACCATTGAGTGTTACTTTCAAGTAGCGAAAGAATCCATGGACTTGGGGAAGAAGGTTTTCCTAATGAACCACTACACAACTGGTGTAATCATGAGTGGGAATAGAGAGCGCATGGCTAGACAACGTTTGTCCAAGGTAAGGACATCAAACACAAATGTTGATGGATTACATTAGTGAGGGGGCAAACATGGTTTTTCACTAACTGATGATTGTTTTATCAATAGAGAAACAAGGAGAGCTACAAGCAATCAAAACAGGTCACAACTGTGCCCATGGTGCTGCCTAAAGAAACTACCTTTATAGTCAGAAATCAAAATTCAAAGGTAGCACACCATCCCTGTGAGGCAGCCTGTTGTACTAATCTTGTCATTCTTTTCATTACAGGTCAACTTTGAAAACTATGAAGCCATTATTAGCTTTTTTAACACTGGTGTCCACTGGAAATTGTTGGTAAGTGTGGTGCAGGTAATCCAAAACAGCGTAGGTTTATAATTACACCTGGAACCATTACAGTTCAAGTGATTATCCTTATTGCATCTAAAAAAATTACAAAGTCACAATGTATGTGTTCCTCTCCTGTTAAAAAAGGTGGACATTGATAGTGAGTGTCCAAGGCAATGGTGACAGTGCACTTTTCCTAAATTATTATTGTGAATACTGCTGTGTAATGAACAGACAACCAAACAAGTCAAAGTGTCATGTAGGAAAAAAAGTACTGTTAGGTCATTTCCTGACTGTCTTTGCCGAGGTTTGCAAAATATTAAATGTTAAATAATATATAAATATAAATATTATATATATAAAATATTCAAATATTAAAAACCTTTGTTTAAACAACATAAAACTCCTGAAACTGCCTGTGTGTCTGGCCCCACATTAAATGCAACTTCATGTCTGATGATGGGCCCTTTGTTTCTTGCAGTATCTGTATGCTCCATCCCAGAAAGTCTTTGTGGTCGACCCTATGGGGAGTGATGAGATGGGAGACTCCACTGCAGCGGCAAAAAGGTTCAGGTAAGAAATCAAGCATTAGTTTCGTGGTGAAATTCTGCAGGGGCACACATACATTTCAGGTTCAAGTTCAGCATGACAAATATTTCCTCATTTATCAATAACCTATTGTTTTGATTCACAGGGACTTTTTTAAGATGCGAAGGAATGTCCTAGGAAAAGAAGACTGGTTGAATATCAACTGGCACCCAAGCGTGATTGGTCACACCAGGCAAGCAGATGCCTCAAGCTGTGGGGTCTTTGTGATGCAGGTCAGCATAACCTTTCCACGCCGAAATTTTGGACTTAAAACTATTGTATGAGAGATTTTTAGGGAAATAATTGAAACAAACTTTTGTCTGTTAGATGGGCGCAGACATCATTAACAATTTCCCGGATATTCCAACATATATCGAAATAAACAGCAGTGCCAAAGAAATGAGAAAGTTGCGGGAAGACCTGTCAATCAGAATTCTTGAGGCTTCAGGTATTGTACCATTTGATCCTCATTGCCTACGTTTCTTGGTGTATATTATTTTCCTGAAGCATGTTCTCTCTCTGTAACAAGTCTGGATGAAAAAGATTCTCAATTTATTTATATGCAGAACTCATTTGGGTATTCTTTTTGTACTATATAACACAGTGATGAAAAGTTAATTAAATCACATTTCACACAGTTAAAATTCAATGACACTTTGGCCTTCGTCGTGGTTGACACAACCATTGTCTGGGAAAAGTGTGGGTCTAAATTGCCCATAGTGAAGCAAAGCAAACTGAAACATGATAGCTGTGTTATCATGTGCCCCCTTAAAATCATAGCAACACACGCTGACGCAAAAAAGGGTAACAGGTGTTGACAGGAGTATTCTGAGACATGACAATGTGCGGTTTAAGAAGCAGTAGAACACCTAATCAGGAAAGTGCATACGAAAAGGTCTCTATCAAACTGTCTTCAATTATGCAACAATGATCTGTAGATAACATTGGAAAAATCAGTCTATTTGGCATGTTTATTATAGCTCCTCTCCAGGACATGTGCCTGATGTGTGGAGAAACACCAGTGCAGCAGACAAACTGGGTAAGTGAACATCATCTCTATCTGTATGTGTAATGTAAGCACATAATAACAAAACATGCCAGTGAAAGGTGATAGCTGAACTGATATAAGGTTTACTGTCCGTGTAGATTCAGTGTGACAGTTGTGAAAACTGGTTCCATGAATTGTGCATCTCAAAAGAAGAGTATGAAAGCGCAAAGAATGAAGTAACATGGATATGTACATTTTGCCAACCCCAGTTTGGTGAGTATGCTCTGCATGCAAACTATCACTATGAAAGGGTTTTTTAAGCAGGACATGTAGTTTTAGATTCAGCAGAAACATACAGTAGGATGACATATTTCAGTGGACGTTATAATTGTTTGTTATTGTTAAGAAGTTTGGATTGCAGGCTTGTCTTCTGGCATTAATGGTTCTATAAATTAGAGATAACTTTTCAAAAAACACACCAAAGAAGGCACACATAAAAGATTACTGATAATCTGTGCAATTTATTACATGACACAGGCATCTCAAAGATAGAATTACTGTGTCAGATTAATGATTAGACATGGATGCATCAAATCACTTACTAGGTTTCTTTCCAATAGTATA
Source organism: Lepisosteus oculatus (assembly GCF_040954835.1). Lineage (NCBI taxonomy): Eukaryota > Metazoa > Chordata > Actinopteri > Semionotiformes > Lepisosteidae > Lepisosteus > Lepisosteus oculatus. The sequence goes on along the minus strand of NC_090709.1, from coordinate 9,852,837 downwards.
GAAACAAAGACACAACCATGAACACCTAAAAGAGCTTGCCATTTAGCACAGAAACAATATAACGTCTTGCTGTAAAAACACAAAGTAAGAAAAAAGGAGTTTGATTAAGAGAGATCTGGCAAATTGTGCAAATACCTAGATCTTGATTTGTGACCCATTTATACTCCTTGGATCCTTTGCAGTTCGTAACCCTTCTTACGGTTTTATATTTCAGGCACTGTTGATGAGTGAGCATCCACCCCCTACTCCCGAGCATTACATAAAAGACATGCTGGAAACTCAAGAAGACTGTCAACGTGTTCTCAGCAGAATTCACCTCCAAAAGACACGTAAGTACAAGTTTCAATATCCCCCCAAAAATTTTATCTTGGGTAAGAGTAAACTTTCGTACACTTTGCCAAACAATAATGAAAAACACTAGAACACAAAATCACTAGAAACCATTTGTTATCTATTGCCAGAAACCAAACAAAGTCTGTATGAAAACAGTAAAAAAGTTAATCATGACACAACACAGTCCCTTTTAAATATGATCACTACACACTGTTAACATCACTGTAGTAGTGCAAAGAAATGTAAAACGACAGTATGTCACCATGACATGATTTATGTGAAAGATTTCCAGATAAAATTGTATCCATCCTAGTAAGATAGATTAATCAAGAAATTCCACTCCGTTGTGAGAAAGATCAAAGAAAAATGGCTTCTATCAAATAGAAGTGTATCTAGGGTGATTCCTTTTTATTAGGTTTCCAAAACAGTACTCTATCTACCTTCAGACAGGGCACAGTGCTAAAAGGATTCTAACCGGAACAATAAAACACAATTGCATCATCGAAGTCCGAACCCCACTGGCTTTCAATATCGTACCATGTACATCTCCAGGAGTGGAGACTCATGAAAAAGAACAGCCTAGACACCAAAGTGATACTTTTCTTACAGTAAGGTTAAGGTAGTTGTAGGATGCTGTCTAGATCAATGAACAGATTATGTTAACAATAGCAAGCACGTAGCAGAGCATTTAGGCACACAGCCCCTAAATTGTGGAAATATATGTCAGACCTTTTTAAGGATGCCCCATACCTACAAGCATATTTAACAATGCTGTAGTCTTCTACATCGTCTCTGTAGTCTTCTTTATCCCAAGTGATCTAATTCTTTAGGAGGTGCAGAAACATAGATATCAAGTGGGTAAGTAGACAACCACGTTGCAATTGTTTTTTCTGTGTCTAACCCTTTTTTTTTCTCCACACCATGCCTGCCACTGTTCTCTCTTCGGTGCCTTTGGTTGATATTGAGCTCCGTCCCCCATGACAAGGGATCCTCCTGGATTTCTGAAGCAAGGAACCCAGCCTACAAAACTCAAGATCCTGTACTGCTCAACCCAGTGGATGGGACACACTCAACATTAACATCTAGTCTCACATAATATATGAAATAGAATTCACCGTGTCAATCTGCATGGTTGTGCATGTGAACTGTTTCTAGTAACTATTTGTCATACACAACCAGGACCTGGAGGGGAGGTCAACCATCAGGCCTTGGACCCCCAGAGATTTTTTTTCTCCTTTGGAGTTTTTTGTTTTTCTCTCCTTCGTGCCTGATGGTTACACAGTCACATCATCAAGACTGCATACCACACCTTCATTGTGATTACAGATATAGCTTATTTAAAATGTGAAATTAGGAAAAAACTAAACGAAACATGGGAAATAAAAAGAATGTAAAATCTAAAATTTTCAGATGTTGTGATGAAGCTTTTGACTCATGAATAGCACCCCCCTATCCCAGTGTATTACCTGTAGTGTTATCTTCAGAAACTCATTACAAAATAAAGACAGGGGCCACAGCCACAGTAAGGTTGTATGAGGTTCGGGGGCCTGTCTGGTGTGTAAAACACTTGGTTTCAGCAGAGTGGGTGCTGTATTTGAAATGCTATTGAGCCATGAAGACGACCCACCTGTCCCAGTGTATTACCTGTAGTGTTATCTTCAGAAACTCATTACAAAATAAAGACAGGGGCCACAGCTACAGTAAGGTTGTATGAGGTTCGGGGGCCTGTCTGGTGTGTAAAACTCTTGGTTTCAGCAGAGTGGGTGCTGTATTTGAAATGCTATTGAGCCATGAAGACGACCCACCCGTCCCAGTGTATTACCTGTAGTGTAATCTTCAGAAAATCATAAAAAATTAAAGAAAGGGGCCACAGCTACAGTAAGGTTGTATGAGGTTTGGGGGCCTGTCTGGTGTGTAAAACACTTGGTTTCAGCAGAGTGGGTGCTGTATTTGAAATGCTATTGAGCCATGAAGACGACCCACCCGTCCCAGTGTATTACCTGTAGTGTAATCTTCAGAAAATCATAAAAAATTAAAGAAATGGGCCACAGCTACAGTAAGGTTGTATGAGGTTTGGGGGCCTGTCTGGTGTGTAAAACACTTGGTTTCAGCAGAGTGGGTGCTGTATTTGAAATGCTATTGAGCCATGAAGACGACCCACCCGTCCCAGTGTATTACCTGTAGTGTAATCTTCAGAAAATCATAAAAAATTAAAGAAATGGGCCACAGCTACAGTAAGGTTGTATGAGGTTTGGGGGCCTGTCTGGTGTGTAAAACACTTGGTTTCAGCAGAGTGGGTGCTGTCTTTGAAATGCTATTGAGCCATGAAGACGACCCACCCGTCCCAGTGTATTACCTGTAGTGTAATCTTCAGAAAATCATAAAAAATTAAAGAAATGGGCCACAGCTACAGTAAGGTTGTATGAGGTTTGGGGGCCTGTCTGGTGTGTAAAACACTTGGTTTCAGCAGAGTGGGTGCTGTATTTGAAATGCTATTGAGCCATGAAGACGACCCACCTGTCCCAGTGTATTACCTGTAGTGTAATCTTCAGAAAATCATAAAAAATTAAAGAAAGGGGCCACAGCTACAGTAAGGTTGTATGAGGTTTGGGGGCCTGTCTGGTGTGTAAAACACTTGGTTTCAGCAGAGTGGGTGCTGTATTTGAAATGCTATTGAGCCATGAAGACGACCCACCCGTCCCAGTGTATTACCTGTAGTGTAATCTTCAGAAAATCATAAAAAATTAAAGAAAGGGGCCACAGCTACAGTAAGGTTGTATGAGGTTTGGGGGCCTGTCTGGTGTGTAAAACTCTTGGTTTCAGCAGAGTGGGTGCTGTATTTGAAATGCTATTGAGCCATGAAGACGACCCACCTGTCCCAGTGTATTACCTGTAGTGTTATCTTCAGAAACTCATTACAAAATAAAGACAGGGGCCACAGCCACAGTAAGGTTGTATGAGGTTCGGGGGCCTGTCTGGTGTGTAAAACACTTGGTTTCAGCAGTGTGGGTGCTGTATTTGAAATGCTATTGAGCCATGAAGACAACCCACCCATCCCACCTGTAGTGTTATCTTCAGAAAATCCTAAAAAATATAAAGAAAGGTTCCACAACCCAAAATAAAGCTGGGAAAAGTCAGAGGACCCGCTTAGTGTGCAAAACACTTGCAGCATTGTGGGTGCTGTGGTTTAAATGCTATTGGTTTGTGAACAGAATACCCCTATCCCAGTGCATTGTGCCATACTAAATAAAAGCATGAGAAAAAGAGATTCAGAATGCAAAGCTGTGTCAGTGTTCTGTGTAAAAAATCGGTTTGAACATCATGGGAGCTGTTTTTAATAAGATGCTGAGTAAAGAATATTTTAATCTTCCTGCTGTCAGTAGTATTTTCAATATAGTTGACCCTTACCTGAATGAAAACAGGACGTAAAGGAAGGGTTTCAGAAGTCAAACAAAGCTTTATTCCCGTGCTTACAGTCTGGGTAATGGGAGACTGCGCTGTTCTGCTTCCTATGGTCATATACGGGTTTTTCGCACGAAGCGATTTGAACAGTATTTCTCGCGTTGTGAACGTGTGCACACAGCGGTCCCCCGGGTTCCAGTTCGTGCGTAATTACGCATCGATGAAAAACCGGAGGTTTAAAAAAAGATAATTAGCTCACTGATAGTTTGATGTAAAGAGTGTGGAAATATCCACAAGTCGTGGTCTTTAAAATGCATTTGGTTTGACGGCGTTCTGTGCTTCCATTGCGAAGATATGGACAAAAGAATATTCGTGCTTGGTCAAAAAAATGTCATAAAAACGAAAAAGTAAAGGCTGAGAAAGCATCCACAATGTATTTTATACACAAAACAAGCATTCTCGCAATTCTAAGAGGTTTCGTGAAAGCGCTACAGGCGTGCCAAAATCGTTTTCGAACTTCGAGCTAACTTTACCCCGGTGAGGTGAGTGGGTCTGTTCGATCACAGCGCTAGGCGAATCCTCAATCCCCTTTTGTGCGTGGCGACAAAAGAAGGCTTTTTCCACCCGGTTTCGAACCGGGGACCTTTCGTGTGTGAAGCGAACGTGATAACCACTACACTACGGAAACGGTGGTAAGATATGCCCAGCGGCCCAGCGCTGAGCTTCGCCAATGCGATTCAGCTGCTTCCAGTGCCTTTATTGGAGTGCGCTGATGGACCGTGCTCTCTCTCCAGAGACCAGCACGCCTGTCATGGACGGAGCAGGAAATGCGGCGACACATTCTACAGCCCTCTCCACGCAATCGACGAAATCGGGCTACTGAAGTGGAGAAAATCGCCTCTCCAGAAAGTGCAAATATCATCTTGGAGAGTATAAATCCTATTGCCGAAGGTCAGCCCTGTCTACCACAGTAACCCTCCCACCTCCTGCAGGGATGATCAGCTCGTCTCACACGCGAGAAGTTTCGGCTGGAAACAAGCGCCCCCTCTTCTCGCACGTTTTGCACGTTCGAGTAGTTTTAATGCGGCTCCTTCGTACACGGTGCTGATCTTTTGGAAAGCAGGAGGCAAAACCAACACGTTCTCATACCGGGAGTCGAACCCGGGCCGCCTGGGTGAAAACCAGGAATCCTAACCTCTAGACCATATGGCAGCGAACACCCACGCTGTTCCCGGCATCATGCAAGCAAACTACATAAATATGAGAAAACACGCAAGAGAGTTGTCACTCAGAGTGTCGAAGGGTCGATGTATACTGGGGCTCAGTTGAAATGCAACGTCAGGACTTTTCCGAATTATGTCACACGAAGAGAGCACAGCCTTTTTCGCCTTGCTCCGTGTGTATCGGTAACTCGCTGTGATCGTATAGTGGTCAGTACTTTGCGTTGTGGCCGCAACAACCCCGTTTCGAATCCGGGTCACGGCAGAATAGGGGCGTCTGCTTTTACTACTTGCACTAATGAAGGCAAAAAAAAGCCAATCGATGTGAACGAACGGCGCTTTACAGAGGAGTACTGCCTGACTGGATCGTTGATGAACGACAGAGGCCACTCCGACCTCTTCTCGGTTTTCTTCAATGACTTACTAAGGATCTTCTTCACATTCGCCCATGCAAGGGAAGCCAGTTACACCAAATGCAGGAAAGTGCATTTCAAGCAGAGACCAGGAGGGACTTGTTTACACCGAGAGTGGTCGGAGAATGGAACAATGCGCCCAGCCCTGTTGCTGGAGCCGATTCTTGATGAGATCTTGGGCTCACTAAGAGGCCCCCGCTGGATGTTAATCTTTCTGTTGTTCTTGCAGGTCCTGCGCTGCTTTTGAGCCGACAGAGCTCGTCCTGGTCTGTCGGCACAGCCCAATTGCAAATGATCGGCTCCGCGTACAGAAGGAACGTGCGTTTGGTACAAAAGTGCATGAAGGCACCGGAAATACATTGGGAACAAATGACCGGTCGCTCAAGACCTCTGTGAAGTACAGGAGCGTGCGAAAAGAGGCTGTTCCCATCCGGTTTCGAACCGGGGATTTTTCCGCGTGTGAGGCGAACGTGATAACCGCTGCACTACGGAAACGGTGAGAAAAGGGACCCACCGGCAGTGAGTATTCAACCTTATTGCATTACTGCTCCCAACCAGTTGATATCAATTTAATTCCTAAGGGTTATGTACTTGTTTTGAGTATCTCATGTAGAAGTTGTAAACAAGTTCAATTACGAAATGGTCTAAATGAATGATATACCGAACTTATGTCGTCTTGATATGTGTAACTCTTTGTAACTGAATGAATTTATATCTTTTGTATTCTGATAACCCATAAGATAAGATCTGTTAGGTTTGCATGCATATTCTATATATTAACAAATGTATCCTCGTGTATTAGTACCTGTGTGTGCGTTGTTTGAGTTATGTCGCATGGTTGGATTCTAAGACCATTAAAAGAATCAATTTTGTGATTTACTGCCACAAAAATAATTGTCCCAGTAAATGCCCAAACCCCTACAGAACTGGTGCCTCGTGAGAGAACACTACAACAGTGTGTAATATCCTGTCCCAGCCTGTGGAGCAGACAGCGAGCCTGTCTCTTAATAATACTAATAATACAGTGTGTGATCTCCTGTCCCAGCCTGGGAAACAGTGAGTCAGCCTCTCAATAATTATAATACAGTGTGATCTACTGTCCCAGCCTGAGGAACACACAGTGAGCCTGTATCTAAATAATAATAATACAGTGCGTGATCTCCTGTACTAGCCTGAGGAACAGACAGCGAGCCTGTCTCTCAATAATGATAACCTAGTGTGGAATGTCCTGTCCCAGTCTGAAGGACAAACAGTGAGCATGTCCCTCAGTAATAATAGAACAGTGTGTGATCTCCAGTCCCAGCAGGAGGAACAGACAGTGAGTCTGTATCTCAATAATAATAATACAGTGTGTGATCTCCTGTCCAAGCCTGGGGAACACTGAGGCTGTCTCTCAATACTAATAATACAGTGTGTGATATCCTGCCCCAGCCTGAGGAACAGACAGTGAGCCTGTCTCTCAATAATAATAATACAGTGTGTGATTTCCTGTCCCAGCCTGGGGAACAGTGAACCAGATACTCAATAATAATAATACAGTGTGTGATCTCCTGTCTCAGCCTGGGGAACACTGAGCCTGTCTCTCAATACTAATTATACAGTGTGTCATTTCCTGCCCCAGTCAGAGGAACAGACAGTGAGCCCGTCTCTCAATAATAATAATACAGTGTGTGATCTCCTTTCCCGACCTGAGGAACAGACAGGAGTGAGCCAGTCTCTCAATAATAATAAAGCAGATTATGATCTGCTGTCCCAGCCTAAGGAACAGTCAGGAAAGAGCAGGTCTCTCTATAATAATAATACAGTTTGTGATCTCCTGTCCCAGCCTGAGGAACAGACACTGAGTCTGTTTCTCAATAATAATTGCGCCTCCTGTCCCAGCCTGGGGAACAGTGAGCTTGTCTCTCAATAATAATAATACAGTGTGTCATTTCCTGTCCCAGCCTGAGGAACAGTGAGCTTGTCTCTCAATAATAATAATAATACAGTTTGAACTCCTGTCCCAGCCTGAGGAACAGTGAGCTTGTCTCTCAATAATAAAAATACAATGTGTGATCTCCTGTCCCAGCCTGGGGAACACTGAGGCTTTCTCTCAATACTAATAATACAGTGTGTGATATCCTATCCTAACCTAAGGAACAGACAGTGAGCCTGTCTCTCAATAAAAATAATAGAGTGTGTGATCTCCTGTCCCAGCCTGAGGAACAGACAGTGAGCCTGCCTCTCAATAATAATAATACAGCGTGTGATCTCCTGTCCCAGCCTGAGGAACAGACAGTGAGCCTGCCTCTCAATAACAAGCCAATGTGTGATCTCCTGTCCCAGCCTGAGGAACAGAGAGTGAGCCTGTCTCTCAACAATAATACAGTGTGTGATCCTCTGTCCCAGCCTGAGGAACAGACAGTGAGCCTGTCTCTCAATAATAATAATACAATGTGTGATCTCCTGTCCCATTCTGAGGAACAGACAGTCAGCCTATCTGTCAATAATAATAATACAATATGTGATGTCCTGTCTCAGCCTGTGGAACAGAGAGTAAGCCTGTCTCTCAATAATAATAATACAGTATGTGATCTCCTGTCCCAGCCTGGGGAACAGTGAGCCAGACTCTCAGTAATAATAATACAGTGTGATCTACTGTCCCAGCATGAGGAACAGTGAGCCTGTCTCTCAATTATAATAATACAGTATGTGACCAACTGTCCCAGACTGAGGAAAAGACAGTGAGTCTGTCTTTCAATAATAATACTACAGTGTGAATTCCTGTCTCAGCTTGTGGAACATACAGTGAGCCTGTCTCTCTATAATAATAATATAATGTATGACCTCCTGTCCCAGCCTGGGGAATATACAGTGAGCCTGTCTCACTATAATAATAATACAGTGTCTGATCTCCTGTCCCAGCCTGAGGAACAATAAGCCTGTCAATCAATAATAATACAGTATGTGATGTCCTGTCTCCGCCTGAGGAACAGAGAGTAAGCCTGTCTCTCAATAATAATAATTCAGTGTGGGATCTCCTGTCCCAGTCTGATGAACAGACAGTGAGCCTCTCTCTCAATAATTATAATACAGTGTGTGATCTCCTGTCCCAGCCTGAGGAACAAACAGTGAGCCTGTCTCAAAATAATAATAATACAGTGTGGGATCTCCTGTCCCAGCCTGGGGAACAGTGTGCCAGACTCTCAGTAATATTAATAATAATAATACAATGTGATCTACTGTCCCAGATTGAGGAACAGACAGTGAGCCTGTCTCAATAATAATACAGTGTGTGACCATCTGTCCCAGACCGAGGAAAAGACAGTGAGTCTGTCTCTAAATAATTATAATAATACAGTGTGGGATCTCCTGTCCCAGCCTGGGGAACAGACAGTGAGTTTGTCTCTCAATAATAATACAGTGTTATCTCCTGTCCCAGCATGGGGAACAGACAGTGAGCCTGTCTCTCAATAATAATAATACAGTGTGTGATCTCCTGTCCCAGACTGAGGAACAGACAGTGAGACTGTCTCTCAATAATTATAATAATACTGTGTGAGCTCCTGACCCAGCCTGGGGAACATACAGTGAGCCTGTCTCTCTATAATAATAATACAGTGTGTGATCCTCTGTCCCAGCCTGAGGAACAGACAGTGAGCTTGTCTCTCAATAATAATAATACAGTGTGTGATCTCCTGTCCCAGCCTAAGGAACAGTAAGCCTGTCAATCAATAATAATACAGTATGTGATGTCCTGTCTCAGCTTGAGGAACAGAGAGTAAGCCTGTCTCTCAATAATAATAATACAGTGTGGGATCTCCTGTCCCAGCCTGAGGTACAGACAGTGAGCCTGTCTCTCAATAATAATATAGTGTGTGACCACCTTCTGTGGTCTGTTTCAAATCCGCCCGCGATGAGACACCGAGGAGAAATGAAGAGCCCCAGTCGCGTTAGAAAATCACCCGGGAAAGAGACTTTCAATGTAGGAAAAAAAAGTCGTTAGTAACAGACATAATATGTTTGTTTTGTTTTTTTAATCGCTGCGATGTGTGACTAAGCTCATACGACTAAGAGTTGCCCCCTTTGTCTAGATCTGGTAACCTGCTCGTCGCTGGTGGGCCAGATCGTGTCCCCCGTCACTACACTGGGGCATTAAGACCCTCACAGACCGCAGGGTGAGTGCCCCCTGCTGGCCCCACTGAGAGGTCGTATCCCACCTCCTCCGCTCTCTGCGAAAAGCAGTATCTTCAGGCCCTGACATCCCACCCCTGCCACTCTCTGCGTAAATAAGTATCGTCAGGCCCTGACATCACACCCCCACCACTCTCTGCGGAAAGCACTGTCGTATAGCCCTGACACCCACCCCTCTACTCTTTGAATAAAGCAGTGTCGTAAGGCCCTGACATCCCACCCCCGCCACTGTCTACGTAAAGTAGTATCGTCAGGGCCTGACATCCCACTCCCGCCACTCTCTGTGTAAAGTAGTGTCATATGGCCCTGACACCAATCCCTCCACTCTCTGCATAAAGCAGTGTCTTATGGCCCTGAAACCCTCCCCTCCACTCTCTACATAAAGCAGTGTTGTCAAGCCCTGACATCCCTCCCCCGCCACTCTCTGTGTAAAGCACTGTCGTATGGCCCTGACATCACACCCCCACCACTCTCTGCGTAAAGCACTGCCGTATAACCCTGACACCCACCCCTCCACACTCTGCGTTAACCTGTGTTGTCAGGCCCTGATATCCCACCCCCGCCACTCTCTGTGTAAAGCAGTGTCATATGGCCCTGACATCACACCCCCACCACTCTCTGTGTAAAGTAGTATCGTCAGGCCCTGACATCCCACCCCTGCCACTCTCTGCGTAAAGAAGTGTCGTATGGCCCTGACATCCCACCCCCACCACTAACTGTGTAAAGTAGTATCGTCAGGCCCTGACATCCCACCCCTCCACTCTATGCATAAAGCAGTGTCGTATGGCCCTGACATCACACCCCCACCACTCTCTGCCGAAAGCACTGTCGTCAAGCCCTGACATCCCACCCCCACCACTCTCTGTGTAAAGCAGTGTCATATGGCCCTATCCTAGCCCCGCCACTCTCTGTGTAAAGCACTGTCGTATAGCCTTGACACCCACCTCTCCATTCTCTGTGTAAAGCAGTGTCATCTAGCCCTGACATCCCACCCCCTCCACTCTCTGAATAAAGAAGTGTCGTATGGCCCTGACACCCACCCCTCCATTCTCTGCATAAAGCAGTGTCGTCAGGCCCTGACATCCCACCCCTCCACTCTCTGCGTAATGCGGTATTGTCAGGCCTTGACATCCAACCCCCGCCACTCTCTGCGTAAAGCAGACATGTTACAGACATTTACAACAAAGACATATTATAAAATATTGACATATACTGTAGGCGGCTGGAGCATTATTGGGAGACAGACTCACTGTTCCTCAGGCTGTGACAGGAGATCACATACTGGGCTGCCAGATCAACTGAGTTCCCTCCTCCCTCTCCCAGTAGGATTGGGACCCGTTGTGATTGTGGCAGGTGTGGGAATTCTGGGATTAGATTTCTGAATTTTGGGAAGAATGTTTCTCTAATCCCAGTATCTGTCACAGTGCAGTAGGAAGTGCACCTCTGTCTCTATTTCTCCCCGCTGGCAGTGGGAGCACAGCCTGTCCTCTCTGGGCAGCCAGGTCTGCCTGTGTCGCCCAGTTTCTATGGCCAGGTTGTGGTCACTGAGCCTGTACTTCGTCAGGGTCTGTTTCTGTTTGTTATTTTTTTATTTTGGTCAAATATTCAGCTAGTGTGTATTGTCTGTTTAAGGTTCTGTAGCATTCCAGTTTATGTTGTGTTTGTGTGTGTGTGTCCCAGTGTGTGAGATATTGCTGTTTGATCTGTGCTGTGATGTGGTTGAGTCTGGGTTGTGGTGCTCTAGCAGTGCTGTCCTGAGGCTGGTTAGTGTCGGTGTCACTCACTGAGAGTGTGATTTCAGCAGAGTCTCTGTACTCTTGGGACACTTGACTCACCTGTCTCTCTCTTTCTCTCCCTGTGCTGTCCCTCTCCTGCCCCCTCTCTCCCTCCTCGGACTCCAGCTGGAGGAGGTCCAATCACCACCTCCTGTGAGACAGAAGAAAAAGAAGGTGGGTAATGCTCTGATCCTCTCTTTACTCCTGTCCAGTGTCCAGTCAGTGTGTCTGTATGAACCCCTCTCTCTCTCAGTGCAGTGTTCATGTACTGGAGTGTCCAGTCATGTGTCTGTATGAACCCCTCTCTCTCTCTCAGTGCAGTGTTCATGTCCTGGAGTGTCCAGTCCGACTCTTAACGTGACTCTCCTGTCTCTGCTGCAGAATCGCTGGTGCGTCTTTTTAAACTCCCGGAACTGCGTGTCGGTGGAGACAGATGATCAGGACGAGCCGATGGAGGCGGCGGAGACCGTGGGTCAGGAGAGGAAGAGCGAGGGAGAGGAGGAGCAGGCTGCCGGGAAGGACAAGAAGAGGAAGAAGAGGTGCAGGTGAGCAGACAGGGGGGCGCCGCCCGGTCGTGTCTGTGATTCAAGGAGGAGTTTCCTCTTGCTGTTTGATGTCATGGTGACGTCTGTGTCTGTGTCCCTCACACCTGCAATAACAATATTCTTTCCAGGTTCCTTTCCTGGTTCTGTGCCAGCTAAGATCTGGACTGGACTAGACTGGACTGGACTGGAGCTGAGGGACGCCAGACTGGACTGCACTGAAGCTGAGGGGCCCCAGACTGGACTGGACAGGAGCTGAGGGACACCAGACTGGACTGGACTGGAGCCTAGGGACACCAGACTGGACTGGACCGGAGCTGAGAGACACCATACTGGACTGCACCGGAGCTGAGAGACACCAGACTGGACTGGACTGGAGCTGAGGGGCCCCAGACTGGACTGGACTGGAGCTGAGAGACACCAGACTGGACTGGACTGGAGCTGAGGGACCCCAGACTGTGCTGGACCGAAGCTGAGGGACCCCAGTCTGGACTGAAGCTGAGGGACCCCAGTCTGGACTGAAGTTGAGGGACCCCAGACTGTGCTGGACCGAAGCTGAGGGACCCCAGTCTGTGCTGGGCCGAAGCTGAGGGACACCAGACTGTGCTGGACCGAAGCTGAGGGACCCCAGTCTGTGCTGGGCCGAAGCTGAGGGACACCAGACTGTGCTGGACCGAAGCTGAGGGACCCCAGTCTGGACTGCACTGGAGCTGAGGGACACCAGGTTGGACTGGAGCTGAGGGGCCCCAGACTGGACTGGACTGAAGATGAGGGGCCCCATTCTGGACTGGACTGAAGCTGAGGGACCCCAGACCCCAGTCTGGACTGAAGCTTGTAATTTTTGTTCTTTTGTTAAGCATCAATAAAACATTTTAAAAAATAATCTGTTTAGCTTTTGGTTTTTTCCCTCCCCCCCCCCCCCAAGTTGCTGCTGGGAGAGGTGTGAGTGGGGTCAGCAGGGGGCGCTCTCACCCTGCGGTCTGTGTGGGTCCTGATGCCCCAGTATAGTGACGGGGGACACTGGACTGTAAACAGGCGCCGTCCTTCGGATGAGACGTCAAACCAAGGTCCTGACTCTCTGTGCTCATTAACAATCCCGGGGTGTTTCTGGAGAAGAGTAGGGGTGTTACCCCAGTATCCTGGCCTGATTCCCCCCCTGGTCTTGACCCATCATGGCCTCCTAATCACCCCCCTCTCTGAACTGGCTCCATCCCTCTGCTCTCCTCCCCACTGGATCCCCCTGACCTGGGAAGAGCTCTGAGTGGAGAGTCCAGACGGATTAATTATTATTATTATTATTCGTGCTGCACTGGGCTTCAGTTCTGGCAGTGAGAGGGGGACTCTGTGATCAGTACAGATACTTATGACTGTATAATAATACACGATAGAAATGGAAAACAGGGTAGCGCTGTAGTCCCTTCGAAACGTTTTGAACTGCCAGAAGAAGTTTTCACAACCCGGACTCGTGAAGGTACAGGTCTTCTCCCATCGTCCGGAGCAAGGTGTATGGTGTCCTGGTGATTTCTCCCGTTTTGAACGGAGTTTAATGTCTTGTTTCTACTTTATTAGAGAGAGGCACTGAACATCCTGTGATGGACTGGTGTCCTGTCCAGGGTGTGTGAGTGTGTGTGTGTGTCCTGTGATGGACTGCTGTCCTGTCCAGGGTGTGTGAGTGTGTGTGTCTGTGTCCTGTGATGGACAGTTGGTACCAAGCCTGGACACCCATGAGACACTGGCTTCCTCAGAAGACTCTCACGGAGGGCACACTGTCCCTAACCCGGGTCCAGAAGAAACTACAGTGATCTATAATTCCTGCGTCTCGGAAGGGTTTATGACGTCTATGTCCGGCGCCCGCGACCGTGGACCGGCGGTTCGGCGTCGCGCTCCGCAGCTTGAGCTTCGGTGCGAGGCAGGGCGGGAGGA